>NC_056733.1:273840381-273902881 GCF_019279795.1 Protopterus annectens | reverse complement strand
CATACTGAGAGTTGTATTTTCTTTTTGTGAGTGCCCTATCTGTGCTTTTCTGTTCATTTTCTGCGAGGTTTCTGTGTTCTAGTCAGGTACCATACTCTGGATAGAGACCTTCTGTTAACTAGGCCTGGTTCTTTTGTTTGTTGAGTTTCCGGTGTTTCTGGCAGCCATCATCTGCTGATGGTGTCTTGTCTTCTCTGTTAACCGAGAGTAACAGGATTGCCTGAACTTCTCCAGCATGAATGATTTGTTGAAAGAGCAGGGGGGTAGCAGGACTGGGTAGTAATTCAAGCTTCTAGATTCTTCCATCTTTTCTGGTATTAAAACCCTGTGTCTGTAGGGGGCTTACTTGTTTTTTCCAGGTTGTGCAGTAGTGATTCACCACTGGGACAAAGCAGAAGTTCCCTGAGACTCCAAGAGCAGAATAAGTTATTTCTTACATTTATCTCATTGAATTTCAGTTCTTAATGCTTATAATTGTATTATACAGCTAATCTAAGATATTCTGCACAGTTATAAAACTTTTTTGTATTGTTTCATTGGTTCATAGGTTCATAGGTAGGTACTAGGCTATCGGCCCAAGGGCCTAAGTAAGCCTAGCCAACAAGATTCCCTGTCTTACGCCACCCAAGAAAGTTATTTTCCTGTGCCTCGGTTGAGCAGAGCCACAGAAATGATCCCCGGGGTGTATTTCCTATTTCGCATCCACTTATCAAGATTTTTCTTGAAGAGTACTAATGAGGAACTTTGCTTGACATGGATGGGTAGCTTGTTCCAGAGTATGGGAAGTCTCTGGGACAGGAATATGTCTCTCCAACATATCCTATTTATTGTGGTGATAATGTTTAGTTCCCTAGAGCATGTAGCTCAGAGGGATTGGGATTTCTTTAGGTGTAGCATGTCCAACAGCTCTGGGTTTGACATAGCTTTATATGTTAGGCAGAGATCACCTCGGAGTAGGTGATATGCTACGGAGTAAAGCTGGAGTTTTTTGAGATGGTCAGTGTAGGGCATCTGTTTGAGGCCGGTAATCCTCTTTGTGAGGTACTTCTGTGGCCTTTCCAGCTGCTGCAGATGTCTTGTGAGGTTCATTCCAAAAGGGGCATTGTACTCTATAATGGGTCTAATGAGTGTCGAGTAAAGGGGAACAATGACTCTTTTTTCCTATATGAGAACCCTTTTGTGATGAGGTGTGCTACGTTCATAGGTTCATAGGTTCATAGGTTGGTACTAGGCTATCGGCCCTAGGGCTTATGCAAGCCTAGCCATAACAATTCCCTGGATATTTCTTCCCACAATATTTACTTCTCTGGACCCCTGTCTAGCAGGGTGACTGACATGATCCCCGGGATGAATTTCCTATCTCCCATCCAATCATCATAGTTCCTTTTGAAGAGGGCCAATGAGGTGCTCTGCTTGACATGTATGGGCAGTCTATTCCAGAGTATGGGGTGTCTCTGGGTCAGGAACCTATCCCTCCAGCATGTTTTGTTCATTGCGATGACAAGATTTAGATCCTAGGAGCATGTAGCTCTGAGGGATTGGGATTTCTTTAAGTGGAGCATGTCCAAGAGCTCAGGGTTTGACATGGCCTTGTATGTTAAGCTGAGATCACCTCTGAGTAGACGATATGCCACAGAGTATAGCTGGAGTTTTTTTAGATGGTCAGCATATGGCATCTGCTTTAGGCCTGTGATTCTTTTAGTGATGTATTTATGTGGCTTTCCAGCTGTTGCAGATGTCTTGTGAGGTACATACCAAATGGGGCATTATGCTCTATAATGGTTCTAATGAGGGATGAGTACAGTGGGACAATGACCTCCTTTTTTCTGGATGAAAAGGCCTTAGTGATGAGGTATGCCACATAGAAGGATTTCCTAACTGTTGTGGCAATGTGGTTATCGAAAGTGAGACCACTGTCCACCTGTGTCCCTAAGTTTCTCATCACACTTTTGATGTTTAGCGTCCTGCCACCTATGTGGTAATTCATGGGTACATGTTTTTTAACAAAGGGGATAACTATACATTTCTTGGCATTAAGCTTGAGCCCATGGCTCTGGTACCAGGCATCTGTTTCTGTAAGGCCCTTTTGTAGAATGTCCACATCATTTGGGGATTCAATAATGGCTCCCAGTTTGCAGTCATCTGCAAACTTTGTTAGCCAGAGTCCCTTAGTGTTGGCCTGTACTTCAGAGACATAGATGCCAAACAAGAGTGGTCCCAGGACTGAACCCTGAGGTACTCCACTTGTCTGGAGCTGGATTTGGAGTCGGATACTTTTACAGTCTAGGTTCTGTCAGTAAGCCAGTTGGCAACCTATTGAGTGATGTAGGGATTTATGCCCAACTTAGTAAGTTTATCTATGATTCCAGAGTCGGGGATGGTGTCGAAGGCCTTGGTGAGGTCCAGATAGGCTGTGTGGACCACCTTACCCTTGTCCACAGCTCTGGAGACTGATTCGAAGAAGTCAATCAGATTCAGGAGACAAGATCGGCCCTTCACAAACCCAAACTGGGTGGGGTCCAGTGTTTGAAGGTTGCCAATGTCTTTGTTTATAAGTTCCATGATAATGCATTCCATGCCCTTGCAGATCAGGCTTGTCAGACTGATGGGACGGTAGTTCCCGGGATCCAAGTCAGATCCTCCCTTGTGGAGCGGGATAACTGTAGCTGTGCGCCACTCAGTGGGCATGAAGCCTGAGGTGAGGCTATGATTAAACATGCCACTTAGGTGAGGTGCCAGTTCATTTTGTAGTTCATGGAGTACACAGCCTGGGATGTCATCTGGTCCCATGGATGCTGTATTCGTAGCTTTGGAGAGTGCGGTTTCTACCTGTGTGGCTGTGATTATCGGAATTTGGTAATCTTTTGGTATTGAGATGGGCCCTTTAGGGGGTGAGAAGGGGGTGATGTTGGCACTAACTTGATCTGCCAGGATATTGGCAATATCCTTGGGGATCAGTATATTTAATGCCATTCTGTTGTAGCTCAGAGCAGATCTGAGCATTGCCATTTAGATTCTTGACATAACTATAGAATGCCTTGTGGTTGTCTTTGAAATCTTTGGCAATTTTATTTTCGTAACTAGCTTTTGAGGATTTTATGAGGGTTCTCAGCTTCTTACTGAGGGAGTTTTTTGCATCCTGGGATTTTCCTCTTTTTTGCAACAGTTTCTTCCTTCTGTTGTATAGTTTGTTTATAGCAGGGGACCACCAGATTGGCTTCCTTTATTTGGAGAAGAGCAACTTGGTTCTATTTGGGATGTCACGATTCATGCGCGAGTGGATGTGCTCGTACAGTGCCTTAGTGTAGGATTCTGCAGTCAAACTTCCAGATCCCGTGTGCGTGGGTGTTATGAAGTTTGTCACTTCTGACTTAAGTAGCATGAAGTTGGCTTTAGAGAAGTTTTTGTAAGGAGGTTTCCTTACTGGGGGGGGGGGGGTTGGGATGTGGATGTCAAAGGTGATTTGCTTATGGTCAGACCTGACCAATGAGGGGGTGACCACTGGTGTGGAGAATCTATTTCCCATGTTGGTAATGACCAGGTCTAGGATATTGGAGCCCCTGGTGGGACAATGGATTAGTTGATCCAGGGCATTGGAATTTATGAATTCCAAGAACCGTTGGGAAAACGAGTTGGTACCCAAGTAGTTTTCCCAGTTAATGGCAGGGTAGTTGAAATCACCCAGTATTAGGGTGTTTGGTTGTATCTTAATATTTTCCAGTATGTTTAGAAAGGTGTAGTGAGAATCATGTGGCATAGTGGGGGATCTGTAGCAAGCTACAATTTGGATTGCAGTCTTACCTAGTATTAGTTGCACCTGGAGAATTTCAGATACATTGTGTTGAGCAGCTAGCCTGGAGGTGTGAATATCCTTGGTGAATATGGACACTCCTCCACCTTTAGTGTTTCAGTCTTGGTTTTGTGGCTGAAAAGTGTGGTTAGGATTGTAGCCTGGTATTGCAGGTGTGCTCTCTGGAGCCTTGAACCAGGTTACTGCACAGATATCGATGTTCTCCATTTTTAGGAGTGCCTCGATAGAGTGCATTTTGAGGTCTAGACTTCTAGCATTGAGTAGCATTACCTTCAGATTTTGCATGCTTGTATCTGTTACGGTGGTGGTGTTATCCTTTGAACCTTGCCTAAAAAAGGCACTAAAGGGGTGGCAAGAGCTTTAGCCAGTAACCTGAATCCCAGGGGTGACAGGTGCAGACCATCTCTGGCAAAGCATCGTGGTTTGTTGATCATGTCTTCCCAGGCAGACAAATACTGGATCCCCTTTGAATGACACCAGAAGCTTAGCCAATTGCTGAAGTCAATCATTTTGTCCTTATACTGTGGTATCATTCTGGGCGAAGGCAGGATGCTACTCAGGGCAAGGGTCATACCTGCCTGGGTCACATGATCCAAGAGCTCTTCCATGCCTCTTTTCATGTAGTCCAGGGAGGTATGTCTCAAGTCATTCACTCCAGCATGGACAATGACAGAGTCATATTTGTACTTGTTGTGGAGTGACTTGAGTGCATGCGTTATGTGGCAGATCCTGGCACCAGACAGGCAGCTGACTGTAATTTTCTCCTTGTTCAGTCTGGTGAGTGGGACATCCATGTGCTTGACTATAGTCACCTATGACTAAAGTGTTGGGTACATTGTCTTGCCTTAGGGGCTGTTGTTTAGTGGCACTGCTATGTGTCACTTTGGTTGTGACTGGTGTTTGTTTGCGTTTCGGCTTCAGAGTTCCTTGTTGCTTGGACAGGTTAATGTTAAGGGCCTCCGCATATGTGGGTTTAGTGTTGCTATGTGTGGGTGTTGACAGTGTGGGTTTTGAAGGGCTATGAGTTTCTAGAGGTGTAATGCAGGTGTTAACCTTCTCCTCTTGACTGTTTAGCATAATCTTGGCCGGAGAGAGCTTTGCTTCCAGTTTGGCTATGTAAGTGCATCTCTCGCAGGTTGTAGTGTTGGGTGGTAGGAGGAGAGAATTGTCTGTGTACATGAGGCAGTTGCCACACTGCCCCATTATGCCCAGATTCACCAGGTGGACAGGAGAAATCACTGGAAGCTGACCCTTGGACATGCCTGTTTAGGTGCTTTTTTGTAAAGTTTAAGAGCTGTTTTCCCTTACCTTTGCAAGGTACTTTGCAATTATAGGCTGTTTAGTGCCTATGATTAATTTCTCCTTATTGACAAGGAGAGCTGAGTGCTTGAATCAGTTTCAGGCTTCCTAGTGCTTTCTTGTAAAGTTTAAGAGCTGTTTTCCCTTACCTTTGCAAGGTACTTTGCAATTATAGGCTGTTTAGTGCCTATGATTAATTTCTCCTTATTGTCAAGGAGAGCTGAATGCTTGAATCAGTTTCAGGCTTCCTAGTGCTTTCCAGTAGGTTCTAGAGCAAGTGCTAGTCACATGGGTTCAGATTTTAGTGCTACTACTGAGAAACAAGCTAGTTCTAAGGGAAAATTTGAAGAGCACACTTTCCGGCACCTGGAATACTTTAACTGTAGCCTTGCAGTGCTGCACGATGTGAAAAATGTGCAAACACACGTGTTTTTAAGCCAGAAAGTTGAAAGGTATAGAAATCAGCCCAAAAAGGCTAATAAAACTACAATTTCAGAGCTGGAAACCACTCCTCTAGTGTTAGATAGGCAGTACAATGCTCACCAGTCCCACTGGTAAGCAGTAGGACTTCCTTCTACCACAGCAAGGGTGGATAGCTCTGAGCACAGAAAATAAAGTCCTGAGACAAGCAAAGCCTGGGATATGGACTGGCTAGAAAAGGTGGGAAATGAGCAAACAAGATAGTATTTTTTTTTGTTGAAACAGGCTAAACAATGCAATAATACAGTAAATAAACACAGAAAAGGCTAACACACTTGAGTGTGTAGTCCTAAACAGTAAATGCAATTAAAACTACAAAATTAGCAATTTAAAACTTTTTAAATGAAGCAAGGCAAGTGCACAACTGAAAAACGATTTAAGAGACAGTAACACAGCAGAATAAGTAGCTAGTCTACATATACAGAGAAGTCTATATATATATATATATATATATATATATATATGTGGGGATGTGATTATCAAAAGAGAGACTACTGTCCACCTGGGTCCCCAAGTCTCTTATCACACATTCGGCATTAAGTATACTGCCGCCTATGTGGCAGTTCATGGGTACAGAGTTTTTACCAAAGGGGATGACAATGCATTTTTTGGCACTGAGATTGAGGCCATGGCTCTGACAACAGGCATCTGTCTCAGTAAGGCCACATCATTTGGGGACTCAACTATGGCTCCTAGTTTGCAATCATATGTGAACTTTGTTAGCCAAAGGCCTTCTGTGTTAGCCTGTACTTCAGAGAAGTAGATACCAAACAGGAGAGGTTCCAGGTCTATATTAGATCACCGAATGCTTAAAAAAGCGAACGGTGATTAATCGACCCTATGTAAGCAAAAGCTTACAATTTTGAACTGTCAGAACAGTGATTTTTTTTCCTAGGTGAAAAAAAAATCACTGTTCCAACAAAAAAAAACATTAAACACTTTAAACATTATATTAAGTGGGGGTGGGGGCTTCACCCCCCCCCCACACACACCTCCCTACTTAAATATACCAACTCCGAGACCTCACTACAGTGCCAAAAATGGCAACATAACAAGGCGGCCAAGTGAATTATTTCCCAGGGTAAGAATTCACTTAAAAGCCGCTTCAATATTTTGCCATTTCAGGGTTTGAGTTCGACCAAGGCACATTCAAAATAATGCATCTTTGGTCTTCTAATAGGGAACTGATGTCCCAGGACTGAACCCTGTGGTACTCTACTTGTCAATGGTTTCAAGTCAGATTTAGAGTCTGCAACTTTTACAGTGTGGGTTCTGTCAGTAAGCCAATTGGTAACCCATCTTGTGACATAGGGATTTATACCTAGTTTAGTGAGTTTAGCTATGATTCCAGACTGGGGGATGGTGTTGAAAGCCTTGGCTAGATCAAGATAGGCTGTGTGAACCACATTACCCTCGTCTACAGCTTTGGTGACTGCCTCAAAGAAGTTGATCAGGTTTAGGAGGTATGATCTGCCTTTCACAGACCCGAACTGGGTGGGGTCCAGAGTTTGGAGGTTACCAATGTCTTTGATTTTTGAGTTCCATGATGATACGTTCCATGGCCTTACAGACTAGGCTTGTCAGGCTAATAGGTAGCCTATCTATCACAAGATCCAGGTGCAGATTCTTAGTTTTAGCACTTGAATTTGCTTAATCGTGCTCAGCACTTGTTCAGAACTTGTTAGCACTAAATAAGCTACAGATTACTACAGCACTCAACCTTCCTCTACACCTAGAGGAAAACAGTTTTTGTACTTACTTTTCTCACTTGCTTAGAGTAAAACAGCTCTTATACTTATTTTCCTCACTTATCTAGAGGAAAGTAGTTTTTTATTCAGGCATGTTCAAGGGTCAGCTACCAGTGTTCTCTTCTGTCTATTTGATGAATCTGGGCATCTTGGGGCAATGTAGCAATTGCCTCATGTACACAGACAACCCTTTTCTCCTACTACCCAACACCACAACCTGTGAGAGATGCACTTATCTAGCCAGACTGGAGGTAAAGCTCTCTCCAACCAAGACTGAACTTAACAGTCAAGAGGAGAAAGTAAACACTTGCACCACACCACACTCATCACATAGTCCCAATAAACCTACACCACCAAAATCCACACAATGAAACACAAAAACATTCATGCAGGCTCTCAATAATCTGCTCAGGCAACAGAGACCTCCAAAGCTGAAATGCAAGCAACCTCCATCCCCAACACAACCCATATGACACATAGCCCACAGATTCAGTGTGCCACTCAACCACAGCCCATAATCAAAACAACGTACCAAGCACACTAGTCATAGGTGACTCTATAGTCAGGCACACTGATGTCCCACTCACCAGGCTAAACAAGGAGAAGGTTACTGTTAGCTGCCTGTCAGGTGCCAGGATCCGCCACATAACCCATGCACTCAGGTCACTCCACAACAAGTACAAATATGACTCTGTCATTGTCCATGTTGGTGTGAATGACCTGAAATGTACCTCCTTGGACTACATGAAAAGAGACATGGAAGAGCTCTCTGATCTTGTAGCCCAGGCAGGTATGACCCTAGCTCTGAGTAGCATCCTGCCATTGTTCAGAATAATACCGCAGTACAAGGACAAAATGATTGACTTCAACAATTGGCTAAGCTTCTGGTGTCATTCTGAGGGGATCCAGTATCTGTCTGCCTGGGAAGACATGGTCGACAGATCACGATGCTTTGCCAGAGATGACCTGCACCTGTCACCCTGGGATGCCGGATATTGGCTAAGGCTCTTGCTGCCCCTATAGTGACTTTTTTAGGCAAGGTTCAAATGAAAAATTCACCACCGTAACAGAAACAAGCAAGCAAAAACTGAGGGTAATGCTACTCAGTGCTAAAAGTCTAAATCTCAAAATGCACTCCCTCAAGGCAGGCCTTAAAATGGAGAACATCAATATCTGTGCAGTGACTGAGACCTGGCTCAAGGCTCCAGAGGGCACCCCTGCATTACCAGGCTATAACTCATACCACACTTTTTGGCCACCTTACCTGGACCGGAACACCAAAGGCAGAGATGTGTCCTTATTCATTAAGGATATCCACACCTCCAGGCTAGTTGCTCAGCATAATGCATCCGAGGTTATCCAAGTGCAACTAACTCTGGGCAAAACTGTAATCCAAATTGTAGCTGCTACAGATCCCCCACCATGCCCCAGGATTCCCACTCCTCTTTTCTTGATATACTGGAAAATATTAGGGTTCAACCAAACATCCTAATAATGGGCGATTTCAACTACCCCACCATTAACTAGGAAAACTACTTATGTACCAACTCTTTTGCTCAACGCTTTCTGGAATTCATAAATTCCAATGCTCTGAATAAACATCCACATCTCCACCAGGGGCAACAATATCCTAGACCCATTCATTACCAGCATGAGTGACTGGTGTTCCACACCTGAAGTCAACTCCTCATTGGTGAGATCCAACCATAAGCTAATCACCCTAGAGATGCACATCCCCCCCCCCCCATTAAGGAAATCATTGTAAAAAATTTCTCCAAAGCCAACTTCATGCTTCTTAAGAGAGAACTTTACCCCCCTCTCAGCCTCTAAAGGGCCCATATATATACAGGAAGAATGCAGAGTCCCTTTAATCACAACTACGCAGGTAAAAGCTGCACTCGCTAAAGCCAAACACACAGCATCCATGGGACAGGACAACATCCCAGGTTGCATTTTACATGAACTTCAGAATGAACTGGCTCCTCACCTATGCACCATGTTCAGTCATAGTCTCACATTAGGCTTTGTGCCCACTGAATGCCACAAAACAGTCATCCTACTCCACAAAGGGGGAGCCACCACTGATCCCAGGAACTATCAACCTATTAGCCTGCATTTGTGCACTATTTTATACTGTTTTAACTGTATTGTTCATTGCTAGATAGTGTTTTATTACTGTAATTGCATTTTTACTGAATTACTTAACTGTAAACTGCTTTTTCATACCATCTTTTCTGATATTTAAACCCTGTGTCTGCAAGGGGCTGTGCTTTTTTTACCAGGCTGTGAAGTGGTGATTCATCACTGGGACAAAGCAGAAAGTCCCTAAGACTCCAAGAGCAGAATAAGTTATTTCTTACATTTATTTGTTTGAATTGCACTGCATTTGTATACTGTTTTATACAGTCTGTGCTGTGTTTTTCATTGCAAGATAGTGTTTCATTACTCTAATTGCAATTTTACCGAATTATGTAACTGTAAACTGCTTTTTCATACTGAGAGTTGTATTTTCTGTTTGTGAGTGCTCTATCTGTGCTTTTCTCTCCATTTCCTTTGAGGTTGCTGTGCTCTAGTCAGGTAGCATAGTCTGGTTAGAGACCTGCTATTTTCCAGGCCTGGTTGTTTTGTTTGTTGAGTTTCCTGTGTTTTTGGCAGCCATCTTATGCTGATGGTGTCTTGTCTTCGCTGTTAAGTGAGAGTAACAGGTTTGCCTGATCTTCTGTAGCATGACTGATTGGTTGAAAGAGCAGGGGCTAGCAGGACTGGGTAGTAATTCGAGCTTGTAGATTCGTCCATCTTTTCTGGTTTTTAAAACCTGTGTCTGCAGGGTGTTGTGCTTGTGTTTTACCAGGCTGTGGAGTGGTGATTCATCAGTGGGACAAAGCAGAAATTCCCTAAGACTCCAAGAGCAGAATAAGTTATTCCTTCCATTATTGTTTTGAATTGTACTTCTTAATGCTTATAATTGTGCTATACAGCTAATCTACTACATTTTGCACAGTTATAAAGCTTTTTCTAATGTTTCACTGCGTTTGTGTACTGTTTTATACTGTTTTAACTGTATTTTTCATTTACTAGATAGTTTTTCAGTACTGTAATTGCATTTTTAATGAATTACTTAACTGTAAACTGCTTTTTCATACTGAGAGGTGTATTTTCCGCTTGTGAGTGCTCTATCTGTGCTTTGCTGTGCATTTTTTGTGAGGTTTCTGTGTTCTAGTCAGGTAGCATAGTCTGGAAAGAGGCCTGCTGTTATCCAGGCCTAGTTGTTTTGTTTGAGTTTCCTGTTATTCTGGCAGCGATTTTCTACTGATTGCGTCTTGTTTTTTCTGTTAAGTGAGAGTAACAGGGTTGCCTGACCTTCTCTAGCATGAGTGATTGGTTGAAAGAGCAGGGGCTAGCAGGACTGGCTAGGAATTTGAGCTTCTAGATTCACCTACTTTTTGGTATTTAAACCCTGTGTCTGCAGGGGGCTGTGCTTGTTTTTACCAGGCTATGGTGTGATGATTCATCACTGGGACAATGCAGAAATTACCTAAGACTCTAAGAGGAAAATAAGTTATTTCTTACATTCATTTCATTGAATTGCACTTCTTCACACTTATAATGGTGCTATACAGCCAATATAGTACAAATTGTATTATCATAAAGCTTGTTTACTGTTTCACTGCATTTGTTTACTGTTTTATATGGATTTTACTGTATTTTCATCATTGCTAGATAGTGTTTCGTTATTGTACTTGCATTTTTACTGACTGACTTAACTGTAAACTGCTTTTCATACTCAGAGTTGTATTTTCTGTTTGTGAGTTCTTTATCTTTGCTTTTCTGTGAGGTTTCTGTGTTCTAGTTAGGTAGCATATTCTGGATAGAGGCCTGCTGTAATCCAGTCTGATTGTTTTGTTTGTTGAGTTTCCTGTGTTTCTGGCAGCCATTTTCTGCTGATGGTGTCTTGTCTTTTCTGTTAAGTGAGAGTAACAGGGGGTTGCCTGACCTTCTCAAGCATAAGTGGTTGAAAGAGTGGGGAGGGGGGGGGGAGCTAGCAGGACTGGGTAGCAATTTGTGCTTCTAGATTCTTTCATCTTTTCTGGTATTTAAACCCTGTGTCTGCAGGGGGTGCACTTGTTTTATACCAAGCTTTGGAGTGGTGATTCATCACTGGGACAAAGCAGAAATTCCCTAAGACTCCAAAAGCAGAATAAGTTATTTCTTAGATTTATTTCATTGAATTGCACTTCTTAATACTTACAATTGTGCTGTACAACTTATCTACTACATTTTGCACTGTTATAAAGCTTTTTTAGTGTTTCACTGTATTTGTGAACTGTTTTATGCTGCTTTAACTGCATTTTTCATTGCTAGATAGTGTTTAGTGTAATTGCATTTTTACTGAATTGCTTAACTGTAAACATATTTTTCATACTGAGAGTTCTTTTTTTCTGTTGTGAATGCTCTATCTGTGCTTTTCTGTGCTCTTTTTGTGAGGTTTCTGTGTTTTTGTCAGGTAGCATAGTCTGGATAGAGGACTGCTGTTATTCAGGCCTGGTTGTTTTGTTTGTTGAGTTTCCTGTGTTTCTGGCAACCATCTTCTGCTGATGGTGTCTTGTTTTCTCTGGTAAGTGAGAGTAACAGGGTTTCCTGACCTTCTGTAGCACAAGTGATTGGTTGGAAGAGCAGGGGCTAGCCGGAGTGTGTATTAATTCAAGCTTCTAGATTCTTCCATCTTTTCTGGTATTTAAACCCTGTGTCTGCAGGGGTCTGTGCTTGTTTTTTACCAGGCTGTGGAGTGGTGATTCAGCACTGGGACAAAGCATAAATTCCCTAACACTCCAAGAGCAGAATAAGTTATTTCTTACATGTATTTCATTTAATCACACTTCTTAACACTTATAATTCTGCCATGCAGCTAATCTACTATATTTTGCACTTTTATAAAGTTTTTTTTTTACTATTTCACTGCATTTGTGTTCTATTTTATAGTGTTTAAACTGTATTTTTCATTGTTAGTGTTTCATTACTGTAATTGCATTTTTACTGAATTACTTAAGTGTAAAATCCTTTTTCGTACTGAGTTCCTCACCCTCCTTCCCTGTTGGTGTCTTGTTGTTATAAGGGTGGCTTTGGTGTAGCCTGCCCCTACTGTAAATTTGATCTTGGGGCACTCCTTCCTGTCTAGTGCCATTAGTTCATTCTACCTAATAGAGAGAGAACATTTGAGAAAGCCAACCCACTTAGTTTCTTAACCTTGAATTTTATTCTGTTCCTCCTTTCTCCCTTTCCACTTTATATAAAAAAATACTTTGCTAGAATCTACCATTTGTTCTTAAACTATATAATGAAAGTGCAATATTGTGTTTCAAAGAAGCACATATTTTTTACCACAGAATAATTTAACACATTTATATGTTATATAATGTATTTTATACCCGAATGTAATATACATAAGCACATGTGATTGTTTTATAGGTATACTCAGAAACTGTATGGCAACAGGGTGTAATACAAAACTGCAGTTTGAATGAGCAGAATTAATGAATATTCATAACGTTATGTTTTTTTTCATGAGAAGGTTAATTGACAGCTTATTTCAACTGGATCTTGATTTTTTTAAAAAATATATTATATGGGGGAAGCAACACACATTTCACTGTTCTGATGAAGTCTGCAGTTAGCAGATGAAAGAGTAAAATAGTTTTAACCCTCAGGGGTTTGTTTTTATTTGTTTTTCTATTAAAAGTGATTTTTTTGAAAGTAAGTATTTGCAGTGAGCTACGGTCCATTTAAGCATATATTTGGCATATATTTATGGTTATTTTGTCATATATACACTTACAACTTGGTATTTAATAGAATCTACCATTGCTAGAATCTCCTTGTGTTCTGACTGAGTGTGCTTCTCAAACAATCTGGAAATATAGAGCAGATAAGTATATTTTTTGGCACTTTTTAACTGTTCAGAGTTCTGCACTGTCTTAACTTTTGCTTGACTGAATTATTTATGTATTTGCTGGCATTGTTTTCTGATAGTGTAAGTGCCTCCATTTTGATTTCTTTTCTAATTTACTGCTTTCTTTACATGTTTTTAGTTATTTTTTACTTTAATTGCATTTATGTAAACTGTATTTGCTTTAATATTGCTACAAACCTAAGTGTGCTAACTTGCACAGCATTTGAATTGTTTTACTGGTGTTTTTGCTCCTTTTCTGTAAAAAAAAGTTCAAAGCTTGTTTACCACTTTTCCTGTAAGTAGTCTAGTCCAGATACAGATTTGCTGTATCCAGGACTGTTTGTAAGCTTCTGAGCCCCCCCCCCAAGCATTTTGTGTTGGAGGGAAGCCTTGTAGCTTATCAGTGGGAGTGGTAAGCACTAGGTAACCTATCTACCACAAGAGGAATGGTTTCTGACCCAGAAATTGTAGTTTAGTGGCCGTTTGGGCAGTTTTTCCATCCTCTTCAACTTTCTGGTTTAAAAGCCTGCTTTTGCACTTGTTTCTCACCTTTCCTGTAACTAGTCTAGTCCTGATACAGATTTGCTGTATCCAGGACTGTTTGTAAGCTTCTGAGCCCCACAAGCATTTCTGTGTTGGAGGGAAGTCTTCCAGTTTATCAGTGGGAGTGGTAAGTACTAGGTAGACTATCTACCACAAGAGGAGTGATTTCTGGCTCAGAAACTGTAGTTTATTGAATGTTTGGGCAGTTTTTCCATCTAATTCAACTTTCTGGTTTAAACGTTCAAATTTGCATGGGTTTGCACTTGTTTAAGCTCTTCTCAGTGGCGCCGAGCTGAGGTAAACTATTACTGGTGCTAGAAAGTCTGCTCTTCAGTTTTTTTCCTTAGATCTTGCTAGTTCTTTCTCTCTTGCACTTCAACTAGCCTAATAGCATTACACTTCAACAGGTTTTTGTAGCAATTATTATAGCACACCTTAGAGCCATCGGCGCAAGTTGTTCTTCATGGAAATAGCTCCAGTACTTAGTAGTTATGACCACCCCTCCTGGCATGATTAAAGGGCAGTTCTCTATGCTTTCTCCTATTAACCTGGTGCACATGGGCATTCTAAGGCAGTGTAGCAACTGCCTCATGTACACAGACAACCCTGTCCTCTTACTTCCCAACACTCAGACTTGTGAGAGATGCACTTATATTACCAAATTGGAAGCTATGCACTCTCCAGCCAAGACCGGACTAGCTGGTCAAGAGGAGAAGGTCAACACCTGCACTACACCACATGGAACACATAGCCCTCCAGAACACCCACTATCACAGCTCTCACATAAAAACACAAACCACGCACTCACCTTCGTGGAGGTACTCAATAGAAATTTACCCAAACAGCAGAGACCTCCAAGACAAAAATGCACTCGACCACCACAACACAGCACAAACCACAGGACATATAACTCACCTCCACAGTGTGCCCATCAACTTAAGCCCCTAAGGCTAAACACCTTGCCCAATACACTAATCATAAGTGACTCAATAGAGAGGCACACAAATGTCCCACTCATTAGGTTGAATAAGGAGAAGGTAAAAGTCAGATTTCTATCAGCTGCCAGAATCTGACACATAACACATGCACTCAGGTCACTCCACAACAAGTACAAGTATGACTCTGTCATTGTCCATGTAGGTGTGAATGACCTGAGATGCACCTTCATGGACTACATGAAAAGAGACATGGTGGAGCTCTTGGATTAGGTGGACCAGGCAGGTATGACACTAGCCCTGAGCAGTATCCTACCATCACCCAGAATGGTACTGCAGTACAAACAAAAAATGATTGGCTTCAACAATTGGCTAAGTTTCTGATGTCATTCTAAGGGAATCCAGTATCTGTCTGCTTGGGATGATTGACAGACTGCGATGCTTTGCCAGAGATGGCCTGCATCTGTCACCGCTAGGTTTCCGGGTAGTGGCTAAGGCTCTTTCCACCCCTATAGTGCCTCTTTTAGATGGTGTTCCAAAAACCAAATTACCACAGTAACACCTGTAAATAAATGCAATCTGAGAGTCATGCTGCTCAATGCTAGAAGTCTAAATCTCAAGATGCATGCGCTCGAAGCACTCCTCAAAATGGAGAACAACGACATTTGTGCTGTAACGGAGACCTGGTTTAAAGCAGCAGAAAGCACCCCTGTGCTACCAGGCTATAACTCATTCCACACCTTTCGGCCCAGAAACATGGACAGCAGCTCCAAAGGCGGTGGTGTTTCCATATTCATAAAGGATATGTACACTTCCAGACTAGTAGTCCTGCATAATGCATCTGAGATACTTCAGGTACAACTAACATTGGTTAAGACTGCAATCCAGGTCATAGCCTGCTATAGGTCCCCAGCCATGTCCTTAGACTCTCACTCCATGTTCCTAAGCATCCTGGCATCTATCAAGGTCCAACCCAACACTCTCATACTAGGAGACTTCAATTACCCCTCCATCAACTGGGAAAACTACTCAAGCAACAATACATGGGCCCAACCCTTCCTGGAATTCATCAATTCCAATGCCCTGGACCAGCTCATTCTAACCTGCACTAGAGGAAGCAAAATTCTTGACCTGGTTATTACTAACATGGGTGACGGTTGCTTTACACCAGTAGTCAATCCCTCCCTGGTTAAATCTGACCATAAACTAATCACCATGGAAATCCACATCTCACCCACACCCCCCGCAAAGGTAACCGCCTTGAAAAACTTCTTCAAAGCTGACTTTGGACTCCTAAAACAGAGGTGGCTAACTTCAAGGCACCCATGCCAATGGAAAATAGCTGCATGACTGCCGAATCATACACCAATGCACTGTATGAACGTACATAAATACATGGAACTAACCATACCCAACAGAACCAAGACACTCTCCTCCAAAAAAGGAAGCCAATCTGGTGGTCCCCTGCCATAAATAAACTCTACAACAGAAGGAAGAAACTGTTGCAGAAAAAGGTGAAGTCCCAAGACTGGAAAAACTCCCTTATTAGCCTCAACAAAAAGTTGAGATCCCTCATCAAATCCTCTAAAGCCAGCTATGAAGGCAGAATTGCCACAGACATTAAAAACAATCACAAAACCTTTTATAATTATATCAAGAACCTCCACGGCAATACCCAGATGTGCTCTGAGTTACTGCACAATGGTACTACCTATACTGAGCCAACAGATATTGCCAGCATACTGGCTGACAGATTCAGTGCCAACTTTACCCCTCCCCCCCAAAGGACCAATTACAATACCGGAAGAATGCCAGGCACCCACCATTACTGCAGCCCAGCTTAAAGCTGCATTGTCCAAGGCAAAGAATATAGCTTCTATGGAACCTGATAATATCCATGACTGTGTTCTACATGAACCACAAAGTGAACTGGCATCACATCTCTGTGCCCTGTTCAGTCACAGCCTCACCTCGGGCTTTGTCCCTACCGAATGATGCACTGCTACAGTCATCCCTCTCCATAAAGGGGGAGTGACTACAGACCCTGGGAATTATCATCCCATTAGCCTGACATGTCTGATATGTAAAGCTCTGGAGCACATCATCATGGACTTGATTAACAAAGATATAGAAATCTCCAAACTCTGGACCCCACGCAGTTTGGCATTGTGAAAGGGAGATCATGCCTGCTCAACCTGGTTGACTTCTTTGAGTCAGTCACCAGGGCTGTGGATGAAGGTAAGGCAGTGCATACAGTCTACCTCAATCTGTCCAAGGCCTTTGATACCATTCCTCACTCAGGAATTATTGATAAACTCACCAGACTAGTCATCAACTCCTATATCACTAGGTTGGTTGCAAATTGGCTCACAGATAGAACACACAGTGTGAAAGTAGCGAACTCCAAGTCAGACTACTGACTAGTTATGAGTGGAGTCCCACAGGAATTGGTCCTGGGTCCTCTCCTGTTTAGCATCTACTTCTCAGAAGTCTAGGCCAACACAAAGGGACTCTGATTGACCAAGTTGACAGACAGCTGCAAGCTGGGAGCCATTATTATCTCACCAAGTGATGCAGACATCCCACATAAAGGCCTCACTGAGACCAATGACTGGTGTCAAAACCCTGACCTTAAGCTTAACGCCAAAAAATGCATTGTCATCACTTTCATAAAAACTCAGTTCCCACTAACTACCACATCAATTGTAGCCCACTGAACACTGAAGGCATCATAAGAGATCTGGGGATGCAGGTTAACAGCAACCTCTTCCTCGACCACCACATTGCCACTGCGGTCAGAAAGTCCTTCTATGTGGCACATCTCATTACCAAGGGTTTTGCATCCAGGAAGAATGAGGTCATCATCTCTCTCTAATCTTCCCTCATTAGACCAATCATCGAGAATAATGCCCCATTTGGCATGTACTTCACTAGACACCTGCAACAGCTGGAGAGGCCACAGAAGTACCTTACGAAGAGGATCCTAGGCATTAAACACATGTCCTACATGGACAGACTCAAAAGACTACAGCTATTCTCTGTCTCATATCGCCTACTTAGAGGTGATCTCTGCTTGACGTACAAAGCCATGTCTGACCCAGCTCTGTCAGAAATTCTACAACTAAAGAAATCCCAGTCCCTCTGCACCACAAGCCCCAGAGATCTCAACCTCATTACCACAATCAACAGAAAATGCTGGAGCGACAGGTTCCTCACCCAAAGACTGCCCATGCTCTGGAATAGACTTCACATTCATGTCAAGCAGAGCACCTCGCTGTCTCTCTTCAAGAGAAATCTTGAAGAGTGGATGGGTAATAAAAAGTTCACCCCAGGGATCACTCCAGTGGTTCTATTTGATAGAGTCACTGGGAACTAACATTGAGTGGCACAATGCCAGGGCACTTCTATGGACTAGACTTGTAAAGGTTTCAGGGCCATTAGCCTAGTACACACCGATGAACCTATGAACTTTACTTTTAAATTCAAGCTGCAAGACACACTTCCTCATTATTATTGATGATACATTCATTGCAACTCTTTGCATGTCTCATGCATAGCAATGATGAAACAGACAAGAAAATTAACACCTAATAGGCATGCGAGGAATCTTCACAGTAACAGTTATCTATTCTGGAAGATGTATTTGAAATTTTATTCATTTGTATACTTTGGATTGTTTTGCTGGTCTTGTCTTCTGAATGTTAAGGCTGCATGGACACACACTAGTTTTCTGTTGCTTTCATTTGCATACTTCTTATGTCAAAGACTCTGAGTGATGCTGCATGTACTTGTAGATGAGCACAGTACAAAATGAATGGCTACCTGCCATACCCTTTAGTGTATATCACAGGGGTGATACAAATGGATTAATACAGGAGAATCTAATTAGGCATAAGTACTCTAATTAGCTTGGTTCCTATGTGATTTATTCTGGTTTGCATTGGTAGCACCTGTTGATAAAACAGGAATTATCTTAATTTGTAGTGAGAAAACTACTTTTAAGAAGGATTCTTAACCAAGTAAATAAGGATCCTTAGACCACATTAAAACCTGCATTTAAAACAGACAGGTTACATAAAACAGCTCACCCTTTCCCTCCAAATGCTATAAAAGATTATGGCACTGAATGAGTACTCATTTTACTTCTGTAGGTGCAACATGAAAACAGGAAATCAAAGACCTTTTTGCATCTCTTCTACCTGCATTCATTTAGTCATCATGGGAGCCAGGGATTCTTGGGCAGTTGAGAGCTTTATAGCCCATTTTTTCCTGCCCAAGAATCCCATATAAGCCCATTCACTGGCAACAACAGTTGTGTGGTAGAGAGTGAGTCAACTTTGCTGGTCCTGTAGGAAGGCCTACCCTCTTCCCATTGGACTCCCCTCTCCCCTGCAGCAGCTCTTCTAAGGCCCACTATAGCTGCACTCCAGTGGTTCTCCTCACCTCACAGTATGAGTCACACATGGCAGCAAAGGCATGATAGACTTGTGCTCCATAAGACAGACACCTAGTGCTCCTGCTAGGCATCATCCATGTGATGAACCAGAACTGCTCCTCCCACAAAGAATAAGAGAACAATCAGTGAGTGCTCACTTCCGTCTTCCCTTGCCTACAGGTACCCAAGCTGTTATTCAAACTATGGACGGCTGCATAGTAAGGGCTTTACCCATTTAGGTCATGGACCAGCCAGGAAATCAAAGACCTGAACTTTTTCCTACTATTATTTACCTTTCTACTCTACCTTCAGCTACTGTAATCCTTGTATCTTTACAGAACTCAGTTTCTCCATCATCTCCTGTATTGCAGCTATCAACCTTCTCTAGTAAAACCCTTCATCAAGGTGGATATTCAGCTTCATGGAAGGTTGAGCTTAATGAGGACTTCTGTGCATGCTAGATACAGAAGTGATAGACAGAGGTTTTGAGGTAGGATTGTAAGGAATATCATTTTTACAGTAAATGTCTCTACCTTGAGTTACAACATGCAATGGCAGGCACTCTGCATGGGCATTAATATGCATGCATAGACCTGTATGCCACCCGCCATTAACATGCATACATACATACATACATATGTCAGCAAGCCATGCACCAATAGCATGTATGCTTTTGTCAGTATGTCATGCAGTAATAGCATGTATGCATACATCAGTATCTTTTTACCAGACAGGAAATATATATATATATATAGAGAGAGATATGGCACATTCCACACTGTCAATAATGATATACGTCATTAATGTTGTGAAAGACCTTTGCATGTAGTGTGTGCATAAACAGAACAGGTATCACACATGCATTAGACAGTCATGTATATTCCACAGAAAAAATACCTAGGTATGGCCAATAAGATCTGTGACAGCTCACTGTGATAAAGCTGGTAAACTTCAGTTACACATCACTGGAAGATGTGTAGGGAGATACATGAAGATGGGTGCATTGTACACAGTTACTGGTGTGATGAAGGCTAGGAAACATGAAAGTATTGTGGCCTCAGTGTGGATGTCCTTCACATTCCCAATACTTGTGTTACATTCAAGGGAGTAGTCAGCATGTGACCACATGCTGGTGGATGTACACTTACCATCTACCCCAGGACATGGGTCACATGCCCATTGGTCTAATTATAGGGTGTGATGTCCACATTATACTTGGGTGGTGTGCTTCTTTCTTGACTTAACAAATCCCCCCATGTTCCTTGTCAATGCAGGTACTGTCATGGTTGTGGCAGTATTTTTTGGTATGTGTTGATAAGGTCTGTATTATACTAATATCACAGTTTGATTGCCCACAATCTGTAGTCCTTCAGGTAGCTGTTTAGACACAGGATGTGTATGCCATCTGTGATGTCCATCACTTATCTAATAGACAGGAAAGGGCCTAGCAGACAGACCTGATCATTATATAGGAGATATAGGACATGTCACACATCTTAACATAGTGAGATGCCACGTTATGTGATACACTGGTCTACCCATTTCGTGATATAGGTCTATATGGCCACATATGACACTGTTGATTAAATACCTCAGATTGTATTTGTGGCAAATGCCTTGACCTGGTCAAGTTCCACAAGATGATAATGTTGTCATCATGCATGCACTCTATGACCTCTTAGAGGACATTTATCAGATGTAGCAGACATGATGTAGCATTGCCACTGTGGTGGTGCAGCAGTTAGCATTGTTGCCTCACAGCAAGAGGTTCTCCCATTTGATTCTTGGCTGGAGCACCTTCTGTGCAGAATCTGCATGTCCTCCCTGGAGTCGAGTGAGTTTTAAAGACATGCAGGTAGGTGCGTGCATGCCCATGTGTGTGTGTCTGTGTGTGTGTGTGTGTGTGTGTGTGTGTGTGTGTGTGTGCGTGTGTGTGTGCATGCGTGTGTGTGCGTGAGTGCGAGTGTGTGTGTGACTGTGTGCGCACGCGCATGTTTGAGTATGCATGTGTGCGTGTGTGCATGTGTGTGTGTATGCTTGTGCCTTCTGTGAAGGTTGGGTGCTGGACTAGCAACTCGACACCGTAAAAACTCCATTGCCAATCAATCTGCAGACTGGTGATCCACTGTGGTGACCCCTAATGGGAGAAGCTGAACGACATTGCTTACAACAGATATGATGTAGCATTAACAGGTCACACAAGTCTATTTCACACAGCAGAAATATTATTAGTGTACATGTAGAAGAGGTATTTGATGACATATTGGTCTACCTCACAGTCAAGGAGAGTCAGGATGTCTCTATACATGCATGAATCAGGTGCTGTCCTCCCAACTCAGATGGATGCATGTTGATGTACACCCTTGTATGGGAACATAGCCCATGTGGAGGGTGTGCTGAAGTGTGTATTCAACCGTATCAGAAAGGTGTATGTGCTGAGTCACACCATAGGCGATCTCTGATGTTGTCACAGCCCATTGATTCTGCGTGTTAAGCATGGATGAAGGTAAGACAGTGCATATTGCATATCATGATCTGGCCTAGGGTTTTGACACACTCTACCATGCAGGTATTTTTGAGAAACCCTCCCAACTGGGCATTAACCCTTACATCAGTAGATGGGTAACCGATTGGCTCAATGACAGAACACATGTTGTGAACACTGGTGAATCAACCTGTAGCAGTAGAGCTGTCACCATTGGCAAACCCCAGAGATCTGTGCTTGGCCCTTCACTGTTTGGACTCTATTTCTGCTCAGTTCAGGCTAAAGTATATAGCCTTTGGCTTACAAAGTTTGCTGATTCTTGCATATTGGGTGAAATCATTGAATCCACCAGTGATGATAACATAGTACAGGAGGAGCTAACACAGACAAATGGAGACAAAGGCACACAATCTACAAATAAATGCAGAAATGTGTCTTTTTATGTTGTCCATTTGAAAAGTGGAATTCCATGTTAATCACAGCATTGACAACAGTCCTGTTATGCTGAGACATTGTGATGCAAGCACTAGGAAGACACGTAGATAGAAATCTGAGCTTTGACCACCAAGTATCCACACTGATATTGAAAGCCTATGTTGTGTACATAAGTCACACCATCATATTAAGATATTAGGATTGTACGATATCACTGTAGTCAAACCTCATCAGAACACTAATAGAGTATAATGCTGTCTTTTGCATGTACCTCACCAGATACATGCAGCAGCTGGAAGAACAAAAGGGATTTCTCAGCAAGATAACACAGGACCTATAAACTATGCAATGATGTATTTGGATAGATTACAAGCCATGCCACTGTAATCTGTCTTGTATTGGATGAGGTGACTTCTGCCTGACCTCCAGGCCAGTGTATGACCCTGCCCTGGTGGGAGTACTGCATATCCAAAAATATTATTTAGCTGATGACATTAGCAGTGCCTGTTGAGAAGAATATGGCAGGAACAGTGCCTCACATGCTGAAGTAAAATGCTGTCTGCAATGTCAAGCAAGAGCTCATACATACACATACACACAAATGACTGCGGTGAGACTAGAACTCCTACCTAAGTACACAGACTACAGAACAAAGTACTTTACACAAGCACCCTGGCACAAGTCTAACTTGGAATGTCTCAAGCAGCACTTTATACTTGATGACCTCAGCAGTGTTTGTTGAGGAGGATATAACAGTCCCACATGCCGGTGTAATATACTCTATGTAATGTCAAGCAAGAGCTCAGACACCCCCCCCCCCACACACACACACACACACACACACACACACACGCGCACACACTCACACACATGCACACAGTTGATTGCAATGAGAACAGAACCCCTACCTACCTAAGATACACAGACTACAGAACATAGTACTTTATGCTAGCACCACACAAGTCTGACTTTTACAAGATGGCAGGTGAACTTATAGTAGATGACATCAGCAGGCCACGTAGTGGACAAGATGTTGGGTGGGCTGCTTGAAATGGATGTGTAGCATTTTCTAGAATCAGAATACTGTCAATCCATAGCATTGGAGCAGTAATTGTGTGATACACACTTCTGCTGTAATGTCATACACACAGTTGTCTGCAATGAAAACAGAACCTCTACCTAAGCATACACACGCACACACATGTGCACAAATGCACGCACACACACGCACACACACGCACACAGACACACACACACACACACACACACACACACACACACACACACACACACACACACACACACACACACACACACACAAACACACACACATGCACACACATACACACACACATGAGCATGCACACACACACATACACACACACACACACACACACACACACACACACACACACACACACACACACGCACGCATGCACATGTCCAAACACACACACACACACACACACACACACACACACACACACACACACACACACACACACACACACACACACACACACACACAACTGCAATGAGAACAGAACCCCTACCTAAGTACACAGACTACAGAACATAGTACTTTGCTTAAGTGCCATGGGACAAGTCTGACTTTTAGAATAGTGCAGCTGAACTTACAGTAAATGACATCAGTAGGCAATGTGGGAGACAAGATGTTGGGCAGACTGCATAGTTTCATAACTTCATAGGTTCATAGTAGGTTACAAGCCTCATGGCCCTAGGATGTTAGAAGAGAAATTTTGTGAGCAGTACCAACTGGCCTTGTCCATGAGAGACATAGGTGCCACCCCAGAGGTGACTTTACAATCACCCAACCAGTAGTAAAGTTTGCATTTCAACAAGGTCATTGAGGAGCACTGCTTCACACACAATGAGAGCCTACTGCAGAGGATTGTGAATCACTGGGAGATACATCTGTTTCTATGGCATGTTCTATGTCACAGGCTAGGTTGAAAATCCTGGGGCAAGCTATTCTTCTCCCATTTGATTTGCAGATGTCCAGCATTTCCAGTAGGGCTTGGTCTGAGACTGCTCTGTAGGCCAGGCAGAGGTCAGCTCTCAGCAGCCTGCATGATACTGAGTACAGTGACAGATCTTTCAGTCTTTCCATGTATGTCATGTTTAGAGGCCCTGGATTCTCCCAGGCACAAACCTGTGTTGTCTGCAATTACTGCAGGTGTCTGGTGAGGTACAGACAGAAGGGATCATTGTATTAAATTAATGGTCTGATAAGGGTAGAGTACAGCAGAGGTATGACCACTCTGGTCTTGAATGTGATGTCCATATGTATGAGGTGCACAATACAGAATGTGTGTGTCACTTTTTTTAATTTCTCCAAATCTTTTGGGTTTCTAATACCATGACAGGAATGGACCCCACTCCTAAGTCAAAGTACAATTAAAGTTCATGAAATTAGTATTGTTTTAATCTTTGATGTCAGCCAGAAGTGCTCTTCTCAGCACCTGCAATGTCCTCAGTAATGACTCCTACTGCAATTCGTACAGAGTTAAATGTATTGATAACATCTAAATATGACTGTAGATTATTTTTTATAAGACCCATTGCTCCTCCTACTTTTGGGACTCTCTGGGTATCTTTCTTCCACATTGCTCTCATTTCTGCCTGCAAATACTGATATTTTAGGACTTTGTGTCTCTCTGTATGCAAGACACTGTAGTCACTGGGTGTAGTGATTTCAGTGATCAATGCTACTTTTGTCTTCTTTTCATGGACTACTATATCCAGTTTTCTAGCATCTATCTTTTGAACTGTTGGTAATGGATGATCCCATATGATGTAAACTTCATCATTTTCTCTGATGCTTTGTGGCTCATGTTTCCAGTGTTTTTCAGCCGCTTCACTGCCATAATGTTTGCACAATCCCCACTGCAACAGTCTTGCCACATTATTATGCCTTTCAGTGTACAGTCCTTTGCCATTAGTATGTCACAACCAGCAACGAGGTGTGCGACTGTTTCCAATTTGGTTTACAAAACCTACATTTGTCTGTTTCTCACACATGTTCAATTGACTTTGTAAACCAATGTGTATGCAGCCCACTATCATAGGCCGCCAATATTAACCTTTCATCTCTTGGTTTGAATTTACCTCTCTTTACCCATTCCTGAATTTTTTCCTGATCAACATGAGGTTCTTCCAGAAGTTTTCTATACTTACAACTAAATGTATGCATTTTCCACATTTCTTGCCTTCTCATCTGGTCCTTCACCTTATATTCTTTGATTTGTTTTTTTGTTTTTTTGGCACATTTAGTTGCTGCCTGATTTTTATGTACTTCTGGACTGATTTCCATTCCTGTCTGATGCTGATATGCTTCTGCTAGATTAAGCAGAGAAGTCATCTTAGATTTATTCTCCTCATATTTCAAAACTTTCACTACATTTGGGCCTTGTGAGGTCAGCAGATATATGTGGAGTCCCACGATTGCAGATCTGTACATGTTATCAATTTCAAGGAGGCCCATCCCTCCTTTGGAATGGGATATATATATATAATCTTGGTATGCACTGATTTTTATAAATCCTTTGGTGAGTATGAAGCATCCTTCTTGTTTTTCTATCTAATCTATCCAACACATTTTGGGGCCAGTCAATCACTCCAAAACTGTAAATTAGGACAGAACAGCAAATTAGTTTATAGCTTGGATTTTGTTCCGAGATGTCAATGCTGTTTTCAGGATTAATTTAAGTCTTCTAAAGAATTCCTTACTAAGTTTTATTTGCATTTGTTCATGTTTTACTGTTGATCCTTCATCAGTTCCCACATATTTACACTCCCTCTTGCTCAAATTTATTTATATCATATTCTTGTCCCAAACTGATGTTTTCCTGGTGCTGCAGTTTTCCTGCTTTAAAGGTTTCTTTTGCACATTTATCAATACCAAATGACATTCTTATATCATCTGAAAAAGTTTTGACAGCTTGCAGTTGTGCTTTCAGTTCCTCATCTGATGAGATATACACAAAGAGAAGATGAGAAGTCTTTACACTTTCTTGTTTTCTAGGAGCCAAATTATAGTCATGACCTAAACTGTTAAGTAGGCAACTTAATGGGTTAAGGGCAAGGCAGAATAACAGCAGTGACAGAGAGCCACCCTGGAATATCCCCTTTGAATTTTTATCCCTGTGATAATAATTTGTCCTTTATCATGGCTTAATTAGAAAATGGTCTTCCACTGTTTCATGGTCACTGTAATGTAGTCGATCAGTGTAGATTATACATTTTAAGCACTCTTTTATCCACGAATGTGGGATACTATCAAATGCTTTTTTACAGTCATTCCATACCATACTTAGATTCTTCCCCTTTTTACAGTTCTCCACTATTATTTTATTTAACAGCAAATGATCCTTTGTTTCATATGACTTTCTTTTATTGCCCTTTTGTTCTACTGCCACAATTGAATTTTCTTTTAAAAGACTATAAACTCTTGTCGGCATCAACTCTCATGTATAGTTTAGATGTCGTTGAAAGGCAAGTTATTGGTCTATAATTTTTAGCGTAGCTTGCAAGTTCACTCTTAAGTAGGAGCATTGTTTTTCCTGTTGTTAGCCAGGTTGGTGTCTGTTCAGGGTATGCATATACATAGTTCTTACTCATGGCAAAATTTTCGTGCAAAGATGTTAATACTTTTAACCAAAAATTAGGTACTGCATCTGGGCCAGAGGGTTTCCAGTTAAAGGCTTTTCTTAACTTTGTTTCAATCTCTCTGGCTGTTACTTCATCCCATTTCATATCATGTAACTTTAAACTTCTTATTCTCCCTTTTACTTCTATCCATTTAGCATCTTTGATATGTTCCACAGAATCTTCATAGATTTCCAAAATGTATCTATTTCTTCTTTTTTGGCAGTCTTTCAATTTATTTTACCTTGTTTCCCAATTCCCTATAAAACTTTTTTGGGTCATCAATAAATTGCTTAATTTGCTCTTTTCCTTTATATTTATCAGTGTATCTTCTAAGTTTTTTCACCTGAGCTGAGATTTTTAGTTTATTTGCAATAGTGCATGATAGATTCTGGTCTGTTCTAATACTGCCATTGCTTTGATCACATCTATCTTTCTTAGTATTTTTGTTGATCTGTTCCCTCTTCTATATTCTTCTAACAGTGACACTTCTTGTCTTAATTGCTTTATAGTTTTCTCTATTCAATACTTCCATGATGGTATTTGATTTATCCCCTTCCTTTTGCCTCACTACCCTGTGTTCTTGTGGTAGAACTTTATCAGTTAATTTAGCTGCACAGTAATATATCCTGTTTACTTCTGTTATATTGCATGGATATCTATGGACAGTCCTAATTACTGTGTTAAATGGTTTTATCAAACTTCTGACTTTTTGGGTTTTATTGACCTTCTGCAGTCTATTTCTTTTATTGATCTTAATATATCTATCTATGTCTATTAAATCAAGCAACTCTTCTCTTAGCTCATTTTCTTTTAAACTGAGGGCACATTTTTTGTTTTCCATTTCCTGCAGACATTCTCTTCAATTTCATCCTGTGCCATCCGTTGTTCTGTCATATGGGAACTCACTGGCCTATCACTCCTCAACATTGACTGCATCAGAATTTCCATAGTTCCCTGTTCCTTTACTTGCTGTCTAGTTTCAAGTGAATATTTATAATGGTTTCCTGTGGAAGGGTCCAAATATCTTCATATGGCACTTGACCTAGTGCTTCCTGTTCTACTGGTTTCCCCTTAATTTGGATATCCATTATTCTATCCTGTTGTGGTGCTTTCTGAACTGGATTTTATACACTGAATCCTTCACTTCGCAGGTACTCCATAACTTCTCCCTTACTAATCTCCTTTTCTACTTTTCCACTTTGTCTTCTTATTTTTTGTATTATAAAGTTTTCTATATCTGAATTCCTTTGCCTGTAGTTCCCTTTGAATATCTTTGGTGCTGATCTGTTTGTATTGGTTAGTTTTGCTTTCTCGTTTGCATAAATATTACACCATGTTAAATCTCTTTTTCTTTCCCATGTCCATATTTCTTCTTCTGATGTCTCCTGATCTTCTTGCTTCTCCTTACTTTGGGGACTCCCTCCATCATGCTGTGATGTAACCTGTGTATACCTTTTACATCAAACCCCTCACTTTGCAGGCATTCCATAACTTCAACTTCTATTTTTTTAATTTCTACTTTACTAATCTTCTTTTCTGCATTCCCTCTTTGTGATATTACTTTTTATTGTGAAATTTTCCATATCCAGATGCGTTTGCTTCTGTTTCACTTCTAATATATTTGGGGCTGCCTTCTTTATATTGATTCATTTGGCTTTCTCCTTTGCATAAATATTGCACAATATCAAATCTCTCTTTCTTTCCCATGTCCATATTTATTTTTATACTTTTCAAAAATCTCTAGGTTTTGTTGTTTATATTTTCACACTTCCTCATATGCTTCTTTTTCCAAACAGAGCAAAGTTTATTGATCTATATACTTTTTTTCACAAATCTGTTGTATTAATGAATACAATTTTTTATTTGAAGCTTCTGACCATTTTTTTGTGAAAGTATTTTCTTTCCTCTAATTTCTCTCTTAATCATTTTCTATATCTTGTGTCTGGAAATTCTGGGCTTTTTGCATAATAGTAACAATACATAATTTTGTTTTTATCCTCAGTAGTCCACTTTATTGTCTTTATGTCTCTTCTTTGGCTTTTCAGTTTTTGTGATTTTTGTGGACTACTGCTTCTTTCTACAACAAGGGGGTCATCCTCTCCTTGGGCCTGGCCTGGGTCCATTGTAGGAATGTTTCTGTATTTTGAGGATTCTACACTGTCATCTTTTCCAGTCCTGGCACCAGTATGCCTACCAGGATTGGGCACTTTTTTATCCTGGGTCTTGTGCATCTAGTTCTCTTTTTTGAATTTTTAACCTACTTCTGTTCATGATATATGCTGTATAAATACAGTCTATATTTCAGTGTTGTCTTGATGAGATTTTGTGAAAAACAGTCCACCTCATGAAGGTATTCACCAAGACTTGAGGATGAATTTAATTTCAGCAGTAATACTCTCCTTTACTTGCTGACTTATCATCTCTCCATTCGGACCCCATTAAGAGCACAGTGATGAAAGTGTAGATATCAGCATGTGTTCCCAAGTCTCACAACACTGTGTTTGAGCTTAGAGGGGTGCTACGTATATCATAATTAGCAGGGATACTTCATTGCCAAAGGGGACAATGAGGCATTATATGCTTTAAGGTTCAGTCTGTGAGTGTGGCACCAATCGTTTGTGTGTCAACCCCTTCTGTCATATCTTACCATCATTGGGGGACTCTATATGAGTGCATACAGTTAACAGTCATCTGCAATCTTGGTAAACCACAGGCCATCTACTATTACCTGCACTTCAGTGAAGTAGTTTGCAAACAGTTGAAGATCCAGCAGAGATCCTTGTGGTATTCTAATGGTAAATGGATAGTGGTGGAGGTGGAGTCCCCAACTTTGAGAATGTGTGTTCTGTCAGTGAGCCACTTGGCTATCCATCTACTACTGTATGGCTTAATTCCTGCATGGGCGAGCTTCACTATGAGACATGAATGGGGGATAGTTTCAAAATCCTTGGATAACTCAACATAGGTGGTATGTCCTATTATCCCTCATCCAGGTCTTTGGGGTCAGTATCAAAAAAGACCACAAGGTTCAATAAACAAGATTTACCCTTGTGAAAAAGAAAATTGGTCATGTGTTGAAGGTTAGGTATGTCCCTGTGGATAAAGTCCTTGCTGATTCCTTCCAAAGCCTTGCAGATAAGGGTTTTTAGGCATATGGGTCAGTAGTTGTAGATCTGCATGCTACAAGATTGATGTGCATTGCATATCACACAACATTTGATATTACATTTTGTAGTGTAGGTACTATATGTGTGGAAAAAGTACTGAGATACTAGGGTTGCAGTGCTGGGGAGTGACAACACATGAATGTATTATAAATATGTGGTATGTTGTTAGATAGGCACCACAGTTTATAATGTTTCCACATGTAATTTCATGTCATAGACAGGAACTGGATAGTAAACATCAGTAATACAGAATGATATGTACATTTCCATAGTAGAGTGAGCAGCGGGTTTGTATGATGGTTGGCAAAGTGTATACAGATGCGCGATACACATGTTTGCACATAGCTAACCAGTGCACAAATGCAAGCCACATTCCTAAAGTCTGACAATTAGTATTGAGTCTATGAAATACACCTGCTGCTTAACTGACTCTGTGGCAGTACGTGTTCATGAATTGATACATTCCTTTTTGGGGCCAGATTGTATTGGGTTCAAATGCAGGTGCATCTAATACTTGTACATACTCTAAATTACACAGTGATAATGCAATGACATAAATTCTTTATATTACATGTGTTGCTGTGTGTTGGCATATCACATATCGCAGTTTGCTGCTGCTCACCATTGCTGCGTGTTGCTGCATGATGCACACTTCCGCATAAACATGGAGCCCACAAAGTGAAGGGATCCATTGCTTTTCCAGCAACTTATGTGTGTTGTGTGTGAGTCTATTTTTTGACCTAGATTAAAGTGGTAAAATGGGGAGCAAGCAGGGGGAAGAGCAAAGGGAAAGGCAAGACAGTAATATGGAGAGAGGTAGGAAATAACCATAGCTATCCATTTCTTTGCCAGTGTAATCTGACCATATGTGCAAAATATTAACTGAATTTGCACTGTCACCTCAAGAGAGAGGGGTGACCACAACACAGTCATGTTGTGTAGCCATTTGGACCGAATCAAGTGTGTCAAGAAAACATGTGTGTGAAATGGAGAGCTATGTATGGGATGATTTTCCTTTTGTTGGACATATGCCCATTTAATTTTGTTTCAGAGAGACAGGAATAATGGGGAAGGGATGTAGGCATGTCTGAGTCACATAAGCTGGATAGTTGAGGAAGCAATTGCAGACAGACAAGCCAAACAAGACAAGAGACAGGGACATGATGGACACAAAATGTTTGGGACACCTTGACAGTAAGAACTGAGTCCTCATCCATTGGATTGCCATCACTGTCACTTTACTCCGCTGATGGCTGGATTGCTTGACGTCTCCTCCTTCTCCTCCTAGTACTTATGCAAAATGAGGGAGAGCAGTCTCTCCAGCTGGCATAGTCAAGCACAAACAGTATGGTGCACCACCCTACATACCATCCCTGGCAACTCACTGCAGGTGATGAAATTGCCATCTCTTACAGACCAACCTCCAGTGCAAGACTACCTGAGGGTGAAAGGTAGTGAAGGGGCAGCAGAGGCAGTGCTGCCAGGTTGGCTCTCAGACATGCTGGGAATTGGTGCTGCAGCCAGTGGAGTGGGGGCAGGCTGATCCAATGGGGCAGGCCTACCTCACTATGCTGTGGAGTATTTAGTGATGTGGTACATGTCGAGCTGCTACTTTGGACACAATAGAAGAGTCTCCATGGGTTCTGTTCAAGCAGCTTTATTCTATACAAACACATCACTATAAAGGTTTACTGACTTTAACTTAAGTAACTTATATACAAACTAACAACTACGATCATGCATGCTCTCACTATGGCTGCTCTTACAAAATGGCACTAAGGAGGGCACGTGTCTGGAATTTATATGTGCACATACAGCCTTGACATGCTTCTTAAAGATACAGCACACTTCACTTGCACCTGATCTATATCCTCCCTCTTTGAGAATTAGATCTTATGACACTAAGTCTCTTTAGCATGCAGAAATCACAGGTAATTCTTGGTCATGCATTATACAATACTAAGTACACATAAATGTACAATCAAGTCCACATTGCTGCATATTTCACACTTGGCTTTGACACTCCCCCATATCGTGTGACATAAAACTGGGAATTAAATTTAGCAATTGGAACTGTCTCTGTAGAATGTTTGACCTTTGGAATGTCAAAAGAAATCACTAGAAACCAGGGCAGAGTGAGCTAAAATCTTTTAATAATTCCAAACAATTTTCCAGGTGCACAGAGTGAACTGAAGTCATTTAATGATTCCAAGCAATTTCCATATTTGCAAGTAAAAACTTTCACTTACAGGGCTTCCTCAGGCACATAAATCAACTAACAAAGGCTAGTGTATGGTTTAAATGGAACAAATTAACTAACATCTGAGATTATGCATTCTCTCACTATGGCTGCTCTTACAAAATGGCATGAGGGAGTGCACTTGTCTGGAATTTATATGTGCATGTACAACCTTGACATACTTCTTAAAGATACAGCACACTTCACTTGCAATCTGATCTACAGTACACTTGGATGACATGGATACAGTTTGATGACACATAGTAAAAATAAAAAAAGAAAATAAAAAATGAAATTAAATAAAATGAAAATAACATAAAAATATTTATAAAATAAAATAAATTACATATAATTAAAATAAAATAAAATACAATTCAAATACAATTAAAAATATTAATAAGATAAAAATAAAATAAAATAATAATAAAATAAAAATATTTTTAAAATAAAATAAAATACAATAAAACTAAATAAAATAAAATAAAAAAAAATAGAGATAAGGTTTTGGGTGAGAGAAAAAAAACAATAAGATTAGTACCTTCATATATGACATACAATGCATTAATACAATTATACAACTCTATTATCTTAATTTTTACATTTAAGTCTACCACCTCCTAACAGATGCATAGTATTCTGCAGACTGCAGCAAGTAATCCTTGAAATGTGCATATATTGCACATATGCGTGTTCCAGTTTTACAGATAACAGTTTACAGCAGGGCATTTGTGCCACAGGTAGAGAGGGTTTAATTTATTATTAAGTTAATGTAAATATTATTGAAGAAATAACAGTATTGTATAGTTGTAAAATGTGGTATTTGAACCTACAACCTCTGACTAAAGTCTAATATTGGACTCTTGCAAATGGTTTGTGCTACAGACTAATGCATGCATACTTGTTTTTTGAGTTGGGATATGCATGCTCAATTTGATATAACTATATAAAATACCAAAAAACCTGTCTTTAACTTTTAATTCAACAATAACACTATACTTCTTCTCCATGCATACCACTTGCTTCCCTCAGTCTCAACAATCTAGCCCTGTGGGCTCAGACATTACATTCTCAATCACTGGCAGCTGGGGAAAAGACAGAACAGAGCGGAAAACCATTACACATACCAGTCTTGCCTATATTTAGCTTCCTAAGTCTTACAAGTGGTGTCTTGAGTTGAAACTTACACAAATATGAGATGTCTTCAGGCCTAAATTCCTTAATCCATCGGTCAAAAGTATCCTTTTTCCTCCTTTGTAGGTCATTAAAATGATGTCTATATTGCTCTCCAGTGTGCAGGATACCAGTAGCACTGGATACAACCTGGGCTAAACTATCCCATGTCTCAGACTTGCACTGGGAGCTAGAATTGTCCCCCTGCAGAAGCTTTGGCTGTGTGCTTTACTAGGAGCCCGTTGAATATCCTTGACTCCTCGACATCCCATCTCTGTGCCCTAAACCTGGCACCTTCCCCACTAACACCTGCCATGTCTTTCTACCAGTGGATCTAGAGCAATGGAGATTGATGCTTTCCCACCAATTCCAGTTATCACATTAATGGAGTACACACAATCACCCTACGTGTTAGCATGATGGTGCACAGACAGCAGTAACGCCAAGCAGCAAGGAATGAGAAAATTGATTTTTACACTGTGGGATTCAAACCTAGGCATAAGGGACAAAACAGTTACTTCCACACCACTGATTTTCCATCTTTGCCACAGAAGAAGTGATGCTCAGATATAGTCGGGTATCATACATACAGTAGAGAGACAATTATCCAAACGTCAATTATCCAAAATGTCAATTATCTGAACTAGTTTTGCAAGGTTTTTGAGTAGGAAAAATCATAAAGTCTGAATATGTAAACATTATACATATTAGGTTGTGCATGTTTTTTGAACTTGTAGCCTGCTTGTGTGTGAAAAGTATTCTTTATTTTCCACTGAACTTGCTGAATGGTTGAAAAGTGTTTTTCCTGAGTGCAGAAAAAATGAGATTTTAGAAGTTGTATGTTTGATTATCTGAACAGTTTGATTATCCGAACTACCCTCGGTCCCAACTAGTTTGGAAAACCAACTCTCTACTGTAAATGCAGGTAACAGTATGAGCTGTTACACATTTATGTGTGTGACAAAACCAGTATGCAGGACAAAGGTACCTCAAGCACCCAGCAATCTTCAGCTTTTCAGCTCTTTAATAAAAATGAAACACAAACCAAAGTACTACACTGTAATGTAAAGCACTTTTCATCTGGTTCATTGACCAAACGTCTTCAGACAAATGCCAGCAGGTACAAGCTAACTTTTATACTAAAAATACACTTCCCTCCACCCTCTAATTACTCAATTATTCAATAAATAACAATTAACCATACAAATGAATCTCCATTTTCAAAGGACTAAATTGTCAAAAAACTAAGCTAGTGTACATTCATTTAACCCTTGGATAACCAAGAGTATATAAAATCAATGTTAGGTCAACCACAATTATAAAACCCATATAAGAATCATGTCCAATCCATAAAAATTGTAGTTGTTGTTCTTCTTTCAGCTTTTCCTGGTTAGGGGTCACCACAGCGGAACTCCGGTCCGCTAATGATTGGCAGTAGAGTTTTTATGGGTGCCGAGGTGCCAGCTCGATGTTCAACCTTCAGCGAAGGCATGCCAATTCTACACGTCTGTCAAATGCCACTCGACCACGGAGAGGACATGCAGACTACACACAGAAGGCACTCCAGCCGAGAATCGAATGGGAGAACCTCTTGCTGTGAGGCAACAACACTACCGCTTCACCACCATGGCTTAATCCATAAAAATGGATAAAAATGGTAGTAATAATGCAAAAACCATCTACAAGACATGAATAATACATATACAAGCCTATGGACATTGTACATATAATTTTGGATTTGAAACAATTTAGTAGGAAACTTAACTTGCTAGTGTTGTTCAAAGGGAATCAATTGGGTGCATCTGACTATCACATTTCTAGCACCTTTAACCCTATTAGCCATCCATTGATACCTACATTTGAGAGAGTCTGTGAAATTGACTTTAGGAAACTCCATTCAGAGAAATGGAACCAAGTTAAGAATGTGGACAGGCAAGATTGGGCAGCCTTTATTGATTTTTGCCACTTACCTATAAGGACTTTCAAACCCAATAAGGGAGGTGGACTAGTAGTAATGGGGCAAGGCTGCTTCATTCAAAAGATGAATGCATTATTGAATACTGACATGTATATTAAAGTTAGTTTAAACAAATTCACCATAGCTTATAGGAGAATAAAAGAATATTTGAATGATTTATTTATAGAATAACTTATAGATTTATCTATGTTGAACTATCTAACGATGCCAGCCCTAAAGACATCAGTATTATTTGGTTTACTCAAAATGCACAAATCCCTAACTGATCCACCTATGAGACCTTTGGTGGATGCTCACCATAGTATAGTGTATCCTTTAGTGAAAGTAATAGACAGCATCCTGAAGAAATACTTAGTAGGTGAAGATCAGATTTGTAAAGACTCATGGTCTTGGTTAAGTAAACTAAATTCACTTGTACTTGAGGATGTGTTTAACTTTTTAACTATAGATGTTAGGGATTTGTACATGTCCATCCCCCAAGAAGAAGGTATAGATTGTGTTCTATGGTTTTTGAACATGAAAGGCGCCGACGTTAGGGATTTGTACACGTCCATCCCCCAAGAAGAAGGTATAGATTGTGTTCTATGGTTTTTGAACATGAAAGGTGGCCTTAAAAGTGAGATCAGGCCTTAAAAGTGAGATCAGGTTAGTTAACATCTTACTGGATATCATTCTATCAAACAATTATTTTATGTTTGATGATCAACTTTATGTACAAAAAATTGAGGTGGCAATGGGGTCCCCATGTGGGGCCAGCTTTACCAACTCAGTAACGGCTCTTTGAGAAAGAGAGTTTATTCTCTCACAAAGCCATTTAACAGAAAAATTCTTCTTTTACACGTTTCTTAGATGATATCCTAATTTTGTATAAGGGAAAGTTGGATGAAGCGGAAAGATTTATTGAATACCTTAACCAAACTACCACATTTTTAAGGGTTACACATACTTTTAATACAGAAGCCATAGCCTATTTAGACATAGAAGTGTTTAAAGCTCCAACACAGAAGAGACTAGCAGCCAGGATTCACAGGAAAGACACATTATCAAATACATATTTACACTTAAGTAGTTCACACCTGTTCCACCAGAAGAAATCTATAATGAAAGGGCAGTTAGTACGTGCAGCGAGGATGGTGACTATTGACAGTGACTTTTTAGGTGAATGTAATAAAATAGCTGAAATGTTTTTTGATAGAGGCTACCCTGGGGATCTTATTAATGAAATGATAGATGAAGTGATGTTTAAAAGATCCACTGGATTTTATACACCATTATTACAAGGTGTTTTTTCACTAGTTAATGAGATGAATAGTACTCAAAAGGCTAACAGGTCACCAGTGTCATTTATTTTAACATATAGCCCAGAGAGTAGTCATATTATCTGAATTATAAAAAAACTGGGACTTGTTTAGTAACAACTTAGAATTTCAGAATGTGTTGGGTTTATAACTCTCTTTTACGTTTAAGAGAGGTATGAACTTGAAAATGTTCATAGAAATGAAAAAACACAAAGTTATTAAGAATCCTGGGATGAGTAAATGTGAATCTTGCAATTTTTGTAAGCATATGAGCATGGGGTATTCATTTAACATTAGGGACAGGGGATATAAAACCTTGTCAGGCAAGTACAATTGCAACACAACCTATGTAGTGTATCTTGCTCAGTGCAACCTATGTCCTGCATTCTATGTAGGAAAAACTGATTGTAGACTGCGGGAGAGGGTGTATGAGCATTTGTACTATATTAGGAAAGGCAAGGTTGAAAATGCATTAGCCGCTCACATCAAAACTAACCCCAAACATAGCTTTTTGTTTAGAGTGAGTGACCATGTAGCTGGTGAAATAAGGGGTTGTCCGAGATCATTGTTATTAGAAAAAAGAGAATTGATGTGGCAGATTGGTTTAGATGCCTGGCATTTCCAAGGTATAAATGATAGTTGCTCCATTCAATGTTTACTAAAATTGAAAGTCTAAATAGATAACCATCAGTTGTATGTCACATTTTTATGCCACCTTTTTATGTGTATTTCTGTGATGATCAACTGCCTAGTATTAATTATTTATTTTTCATGCTTTGTATATGTATTATTCATGTCTTATAGATTTTTACATTATTACTACATTTTTTTATGGATTGGACATGATTCTTATATGGATTTTATAATTGTGGTTGACCTAACATTGATTTTATATACCCTTGGTTAACTAAGGGTTAAATGAATGTATACTAGCTTAGTGTGTTTGACAATTTAGTCCTTTGAAAATGGAGATTCATTTGTATGGTTGTTATTTGTTGAATAATTGAGTAATTAGGGAGTGGAGGGAAGTGTATTTTTAGTATAAAAGTTAGCTTTACCTGCTGGTATTTGTCTGAAGAAGTTTGGTCATTGAACCAGATGAAAATCACTTTACATTACAGTGTGGTACTTTGGTTTGTGTTTCATTTTTATTAAAGAGCTGAAAAGCTGAAGATTTCTGGGTGTTTGAGGTGCCTTTGTCCTGCATACTTGTTTTTCTACAGTTTGTGGTGTTGGTTCGTTTTTTGACTCAATATTATTGGATGTAGAGGCAGTTTTGCATGTGTCAGACAAATGTGGAAGCCATGTAAGTCCAGATAGCAGAAGTATTCTTACAGTATAGTAAAGTATAGTACACAGTATACTCTCAGTCATACATCTGATGATAAACCTGATACATAAATAAATGAATAAATAAAAACAAACACAATAATCTAAACTGTTATAACTGAGAATTAATATAATGGGAAGTGGTACAATGGTAAACGTGCATAGAATATCCTGTATTGGAACCCAGGACCATGTGCATGGCAGTCCTACACTTACACCTGTTGCCACAAGCCAGTTGAAATAACACTTGTTCATGTTTCAGTTTATTGCTATAAACTGCAATGTCACAACAGTAAAAACAAGATTGCACACCCGGTACTAAGGCCCAGAACCATCTGTACTCCAGCCCTACACTTACACCTGCTGCCTAATTACATTCCCTAATTTATGAATCATTGTTAAGGTCTCTGTGTTAAGCACTGCACAATGCTGCTTAGCAGGTTTGCATGGTGCTCAACAGAATTAATTTAATGGGACTGGTTTCCATTTTTTGGCTATCTGGGTCCTGTCTGCTCTGTGGGTGGTCCAGTTGTTGAGTTTGTACACTGCTGTGCTTTGCACAAATGAGATAAACACAGTCAAACATGCCATTCATTTCCTCCATTTCCATGATTGCTCCAAGTGCCACATCGTGCAAACACTGTCTAACCCCAAAAATAAATAAATTAATTAATTAAAACAAGACAGACGAGGGAAAAAAGGGACAAGTAGTTCAAGTAGTTGAAATGAGAAAACTCAAGGTATGACACACACACTAGAAAATGATGGTTCACATGAGCTATGTCTACATAGATCTGGATTTGAACTCTCACTCCATTGAACCTTCAGAACACAGGATAGGTGACTTATCCCGCTTTGTCACACAAACAGCTTTGCAGCAAGGAACTGAAATAATTTTGTACACAACAACCTGCAAAATCAACTACACTAATATGAAACCATACAACTTATTAGTACATTTATTATTTTTGGATGTAGTGCACTTAGTGATCATGCAACCTGCTATGATTACTGCTTGCAAATATACAGCTCTGTCTTACCTCTTTATGTTTGTTGGTCATTCTTCAGTTATCTGACCAGGAATCTGAGACATGCAGTCTGTAAGTCATTCTATATCATTGGCCTTAAATTGTGTGAGGATATTAGCTGGAAATAACATATGCAGTTGCCAACAAATGAAAGACAGGTTTGATTTTAAGGTACACAACATGTAAATTGTTTGCTGCTTATTTACATTTCCAGCATTACATCTAACAATTTGTAGATCTAAACTGACACACCCACTGGATGTAAAGCAGCCTGTGCTGCTGTTGTGTTTTCCTTCTCTCAACCAGTAATCATTCACAGTTGCAATCCATTAAAATGAAACACAGAGGGAATGCCTGCATTATGTTTACATCTCCTACACAGATCCAAGTATTTGGGATTCAGCAATTCTAATCAGTTCACATTTCATTTGCATCTTCACCTAAAAGCCCTGAATTGACACCATATAAAAATCCAAACATGAGTTAGGCAAACTGATGGTGAGGAGACTAGTTTATGTGGAGAAGACTGAGCATATGCTATTTCTTCGGGATATATCTGCACAGAGGATTACTGAACTTTAGAAGGTATGCTTGCACTTTTTCAGCTACATACTGCATATGCTGGAATGTATTTAAGAAAAATCTGAGCAAAGGCTTTTACACTTTATCTGTATGCATTAGTTAAAAGTGTATTTATGACATGAGCATGTTTGTCAAGCCATTTCATTTGTATACATGATTGTCAGTTCTTGAAAATGGAATGCTCTGTGATAAACATGTACAAATGTTTCAGAGACAGTTCATTTGATAACACTTTTACCATATCAAAGATGGTTTGTTAGCAAAATGTGTCAATTGCCTGTTCTTTAGGTGGTGGGAGCAAGGCTGAGCTACTGTTCTGACACAAACAAGGATATGTTGCTATTGTTATTCTCCTTTTTTGCATCCTGCCTGTTCTTCATATGTCACATCTTTAGACTATTTTATGTTTCTCCAGTGGGTAATACTGAGTGGCTATCTTTTCTGTTTTATCTGAAAACAGTTATTTTGTAGTTATGTGATACTTATGTGTATTATTCTTCTGTTGTCATTTAGGAAATCTAGGAGTATGCCACTCAGGCATGTCAATCCTCTGAGACTCCCCTTTACTGATGCTGAGAATCAGGTCATGGTGGATGCCTTTAGGCAACACAGTGTTTTTCAGCCTGAAATGGGATGGGGAGATATGGCATGCAGAATGCAAATTTGGCACACGGTTGTGGATGATGCGAATGCAATGGGTTGCCATGGCAGGGCATTGAGCAGGTGCACTACAGGGTCACTGACATGATTACAGATGCACAGAGGAAAGCAGCTGCAGTAGGCTGTGACCAGAAGATTCCCAGGGGAGGGTCTACTATGGAGCCACCACTAACACTGAATGAAGAGTTCCTGACCAATATCAGGGATCCAGACAGCTCCAAAGAAAGTGCAGTACAGCATGTACTGGATGTTGGTGCAATACCTTCAGTGACAGGCAACACTTCCCACAAGGAGCTTCCAGGTAGGCTTTTGTATCTCAACAGTTGAATACTGTTGTACAGTAAAACAAATGAAATCATTATGTTACTTCTGTGTCACATGAATTCTTTTTTGGGAGGGATTGAAGATTGCTACTGTTTTTAGCTTAGGTTGGAGTTGTCAGCCATACTTTTGGTGAAAGTATAGTTGATGGACATATAAAGGGGTAAAGGTATTACTGTGTTCCTGTTAATTGTGATTATGTTGCCCTTACCTCTTGCTTAACGTCTTCGAGGACCATCTGGATTGCAGAGGAGAAGCTCACTTGCAGATGGTAAGCCAAACATTTTAAGTCAGTTGCTGAACAATTTAAAGAAATATTTTAGTGTGTGCTGTTGATGTCAGGCCTGTTGCGTGTATTGCTGTACTGTCTGTAATAGTGGCACCACTGTTAGTTTGTTATTATATGTTGGACTAGAGTAGTGCAAATATTATTTTTTTTCCAGTGTTTGTTGCTTTTTATCACAGGTGATCAGATAGAAAAAGTGTGTGCCCTCTGCCACCTGATGTCAGTGTATCAGCAAACTCTAATGATGATGGTGACCAAACTGAAGCACAGCTGGAGGTGCAGTGGGTGAATCTGACACTGGGGTTGACAGGCATCCATCCCTTGCAATTACATCAGACACAGCCAGTATGCCTATGCCTATGCCTACCCATTCCAGTGACCCCCACAGATGAGGCCATTGATCAAGGAAGTGTGGTTACTTCGGCTTCAGTGCCTGTTGAGTTTGGCTCTAGCCAAAGTGTGGGTGAGGTGCAACACAGAAGGGTTAATGGGGGCTCAGAGGAGGCCTGTTGTCCCTCCTACACCTGGTCCACATGTCTCTTCTCATGCCACTCAATGTATGTTTAGGGCCATCATGGAGGCACATTCCCACAGTTGCTCCAGACAAATGCTCAGGGCTGTAGCCAAGGGAGCCCGCAGGATTTTTTGCAGGGGGGGTGCAAACCCAAGCCCCGCCCACACAGCCCCACCCCTCTACTGCACCCGCCCACACAGCCCCACCCCCACCCCTGCCCACGCAGGCATCCCAGTGTCCCAATACTTGGCTATTTTTCCCCATTTGTCATAGACACTGTTCAAATCTCTCAGTGTGCAAACTGTTTTATGCTTTACTTCTACAATGATTACAGATATTTGGATTTCATTTACAACTTTTATTTCAAATTTTATAGCACAAACACTGATAGACATTTACTAAACCTAAACAAAGCAATAGTCTTACAATGAAAAGAGACTTAGCATTAAAACTTCTCTACCTTTGAAACCCACATTCACCGAAACAGCATTGAAACCCGCATTCAAAGAAAATGCATCTAGCCAGTGGCAGGGTAAGTTTACCTTTGGGCTGTTTTCAAATCATAGGCTCCTTGCACACATTTTTAGAACCATGCAAAAGTTATTTGATTCACCCTCCTGACTGCATTAATTATACTATATAATAATTGAATTATATTCCTTGTATAATACAGCACCACTTGTTAGAGCGTGTTTTAAATTTATAGTTCTGAACATTTTTCCTTTAAGCAATTAAACAAATCATATAAACCAATAATGACAACCTGCCCAATTCAGAACATTTCAACCATAAAGGGCCACTCTACTGAAACTTCTGTCATACAATCCACCAATATCAATCAATATGCAGAATGTTTGCAGAAGTAAAACTCATATGAATAATTCCACATTAAAGAGATCTGAAACCAGTGAAGAGGTTGTTGCTAGAAAACAACTTTATATTTCAGTGTTTCATCTACAAATTCACTGCCTGCTGCCCTTGAAAAATAAATCACCTACGTTATATTAAAAAAATGGTAAGCTGGTATATTGCAATAGGGAATGGGTGGCAAGCTGAAAAACAAGTACATAGTTATTAGGCATCTCATCCAAAGGAGGACATACACCCCCTTAAAATACAAATCTACATGTTGTGGGAATAGAACCTACAGCCCTCTGTATCAAGATGCAAGTATGCTACCTGCCGTGCTGCTTTAAAAATTCTATACCACAATAGTGATACTATTTGCTAAACAAAACAATTGCGCATTTTAAGCAGGCTTAGCATGAGCAGCAGTAAAAGTCTCTTCCCTTGAAGCTCACAATTCCTTGAAAATGCACTTGAAAATAAATTTCACCTGCTAACTCTAGGGCATTTCCCTCTCTCTAACACACACCTCAACCTCTAAGTGCAAGAAATCTGGACAAAGCCTAAAGTAAATAGGAGCAGATTATAAATATTGCTCTCATGAACTTAGAACATTGCTAGAATAACAGGATTTATGTTAGTATGCATTTTTCTAAAGGATATGAAATCTAAAACTCAAATGCCTGTCATTATTTAGCAACTTCAATGCTTTTTAGGAGGAATATGGGGCAAAATCTGGACATTCTCCAAAAACCTGGACAGCTGATGCTTCCTCCTTCTTATACATACATACAAACACACATACACACCATACCTCTCAATCTGTTAACACAAGAAATCTGGACAAAGCCTGTTATAATGTTGGGGATAAAGGCCCAAAACTAGGGACACATTAGAAAGTTGCTAGAATAAAAGGATTTGTGTTAGAATTAAATTTTCTGAATTATATGGTCTGAAACTGAAACGCATGTCATTAATTATTAACCAACTATATTCAGATATAGTTGGTTGTCTCAGTACTCACTGTGGCTTGCATTTTCTCCTCTCTTGAAAGGCCCACTCTGCTTAACTTGAGTATTATTTCCTCAGTCACTTCACCGTGGGTTGCAAGGCTGCTTCATCACTAGTGTGTGCACAAAATATAATGCCTTCAATGAGTCTTGCAAGAAATCACATGCAATCATCATGGCACAAAGGTTCTACTGAAGATGCTTCCAATTTTTCTCATACACGAACATGACAGAAGCCAGAAACAGCTGTTATTCCACAGCTAGATGCAGCAGTAGCAAAATAAATTGGAACCAATTTTATCTACCATTATTTACTGTGCAAGCCATGACATTCCTCTCTGTGGAAAAGAAGGCTCTAGTGGAAATTTGTGTTACTTGTTAGATTTTCGTGTTGAAGCTGGTGACACAATACTGAAACAGCACAGTGAAACAGCTGCAGGAAATGCTTGGTACACATCCCATAGGGTTCAAAATGAGCTGTTGGCAGAATACGAACACGTACTTCAAAAGGAGATTGTTTCGGCAGCAAACAGGGCAGTTGGATTTAATGTATTGGCAGATGAAACTGCAGATATCTGACACTGAGCAGTTGTCATTGGGCATTTGGTTTGTTGATGATGATTGTATTCGAGAAAAGTTTGCGGTTTTTGTTCCCATTGTTGTGAGAGATGCACAGTCTATATCAAATGTCATTGTCAGTGAATGCATAAAGTGTGGTCTAGACCTGGAAAAATTACTCAGACAGGCTATGACGGCTGCTCCATAATGGCAATCATCCAGAATGGTGGTCAGGCAAAGATTCGTGAAAAATATCCAAAAACAGCCTTTATCCACTGCACATCTCACAGACTAAACCTTGTAGTCAGTGATCTGAATGATGTTCCTGAAATGCATAGTGCTGCTGATGTTATCAAGATTATTTTTTCCATGACAGTCCAAAACGACGAGCATTGGCACCAAATATACCTCTTCTGTGTGAGACACGATGGACCGAGAAATATAAATCCATTTGTGTTTAGTCAGAACTTTGAGAAAATATTTGACTGCCTGGCTGATCTTCAGAAGAGCACTGCTGGTGAAACCAGACAAAATGCACATATGTTACTCAGCGCTTGCTCTTCGTGCATTTTTCTTATTTTTCTCTTCGTTATTGCAAATTACTCATCAGTTCTTGAGCCTGTTGCCCAGATGTTTCAGTCTGTTCAACTTGATATAGTAGAGGCTGAACAACACATCAACAGACTCATTGAAATATTCAAGGAGCACCGCAACCATGCTGAAAAACACTTTAGGAATGACATTCTCAGTAAGGCAAGATCACTAGCAGATAAATTTAGTATTAGGTTCATAGGTTCATAGGTTCATACTAGGCTATCTGCCCTAGGGCATTTATAAGCCTAGACAGAGTGTGTTTGGCTTTCGCCACCCATTTTAAATTAATTTTGCTATGCCCTTTTTCGAGGTTAGTATACTGTGCCTCTGTCTAACAGTGACACAGAAGTGATACCCGGGGTAAACCTATGATTTCCCATCCACTCATCAAGATTCCTCTTGAAGAGAGTCAATGAGGGACTCTGCCTAACCTGGACTGGGATTTTATTCCAGAGTGAAGGGAGCCTCTGGGTTATGAATCTGTCCCTCCAGCATGTCCTATTTATTTCAGTGCTGAGGTTCAAGTCTCTCGAGTGCGTAGCTCGATGGGATTTGGATTTTCTGAGGTGCAGCATGTCCATTAATTCCGGGTTGGACATTGCTTTATACATCAGGCACAGATCGCCTCTGAGCAGGCGGTATGCCACTGAGTAGAGCTGGCGTTTCTTTAACTGGGCAGCATATGGCATCTGTTTGAGCCCTTTGATCCCTTTGGTGAGGTACTTTTGGGGTCTTTCCAGTTGCTGCAGGTGTCTGGTAAGGTACATCCCAAAAGGGGCATTGTACTCAATTATGGGCCTGATGAGGGATGAGTAAAGAGGCACGACGACCTCCCCTGATCTAGATGTGAATCCCTTCATGATTAGGTGGGCTATATAAAATGTTTTTCTAACCACTTTGGCCACATGGTTGTCAAATGAGAGATTGCTATCAGCTTGGGTCCCCAGGTCCCTAATTACTTCTTCTGTACTTAATGGATTACCACCTATGTGGTAATTTGTGGGCACTTTGTTTTTGCCAAAGGGGATAACTATACACTTTTTGGCATTTAGCTTGAGGCCATGGCTCTGGCACCAGTTGTCTGTTTCTATGAGGCCCTTTTGGAGGATGTTTGTGTCGGCTGGAGAGTCGATTATGGCACCCAGTTTGCAGTCATCTGCGAACTTGGTCAGCCACAGTCCTTCCGTGTTGGCCTGTACCTCCGAGAAATATATACCGAACAAGAGAGGTCCCAGGACTGAGCCTTGTGGGATGCCACTTGTAACTGGTTTGGAGTCTGACATGGCTCCAGGAATTCTAACCATGTGGGTTCTGTCCTTGAGCCAGTTTGCAACCCATCTAGTGACATAGGGGTTTATATTAAAGCTGGTGAGCTTATCTATAATGCCCGAGTGGGGTATTGTATCGAAGGCTTTTGCGAGGTCCAGGTAGGCTGTGTGGACCACCTTCCCCTCATCAATGGCCTTGGTGACTGTTTCAAAGAAATCAACCAAGTTTAAGATGCAGGATCTGCCCTTAACAAAGCCGAACTGGGTAGGATCCAGTGTCAGTAGGTCCCCAATATCTTTATTTATGAGGTCCATGATGATCCTTTCCATAGCTTTGCAGACCAAGCTAGTCAGGCTTATGGGGCGATAGTTTTCAGGATCCGTTGAGGCACCACCTTTGTGGAGAGGGACCACTGTTGCTATACGCCACTCTTTGGGTACATATCCTGTAGTAAGGCTGAGATTGAACAATAGTTTTATGTTTGGGTTTAGCTCTTCTTGGAGTTCATGTAGGACGCAGCCCGGGACACCGTCTGGTCCCATTGATGCTGTGTTTTTGCTTTGGAGAGGGCAGCTCTTACCTGAGCATCTGAGATGTCAGGGGGCCAGCACTCTGCTGGAATAGATATTTGCCCTTTTGGTGGGGATGGGGGGGGGGGGGGTTTGCGCTGAACCTGTCAGCTAGGATGTTGGCAATGTCTGTGGGTTTGGTGTATTTTTTGTCATTTTGGACTAATTCTGAGCATATCTGGGAATTCTCACCCAGGTTCCTAACATAACTAAAGAAAGCCTTGTGATTATCCTTAGTGTCCTGTGCAATTTTTCTCTCAAAGCTGGCCTTAGACGATTTTATGAGTGCCCGTAGTTTTTTGCTAATACTGATCAGAGATGCCTTCCCTTTTTGGGATTTTGCTCTATCATGTAGTAGCTTCCTCCTTCTATTGTATAGTTTGTTTATGGCTGGGGTCCACCAGACAGGACGTCTGCCTTTGGAGGATTGGGTCTTGGTTTTATTTGGGATTGCATGATCCATGCATTCCTGAAGGTGTTCATAGAATGCGTTTATAAAGGATTCTGTGGTCTGGGCCATATTTTCCACAGGCCTGGGGGCTTTGAAGGATTTCACCTCGGTTTTGAGGAGTGTGAAATTAGTTTAGAGAAGTTTTTTACTGTGGTTTTCAGGGCAGGGGGTGGAGTCGGGATATGAATATCCAGTGAGATTAGTTTATGGTCTGATCTTACCAGTGAGGGATACACTTCTGGTCTGGAGCATAGAGTCCCCATGTTGGTGATGATCAGGTCCAGTATGTTTTCCCCTCTTGTGGGAGTGGTAACAAGTTGTTCCATAGCATTTGAGTTTATAAATTCTAGGAACCTTTGGGCTAAGGTGTTGGAGCTAGAGTAATGCTCCCAGTCTATGTTTGGGTAGTTGAAGTCACCCAATATAATGGTGTTTGGAGACACCTTCATATTTTCCAGTGTTCTCAGGAAGGCTGAGTGGGGTTCCTGGGTTTGGGAGGGTGGTCTGTAGCAAGCTATAAACTGGAAGGCAGTTTTACCCACTGTTAGTTGCACATGGATAGTCTCTGATGCTTCGTGCTGTGCCACCAACCTGGAGGTGTGGGTATCTTTGATGAATATTGATACTCCCCCTCCTTTTGTGGTTCAGTCCAAGTTTTGGGGCCGAAAAGCATGGTATGAGGTATAACCTGGTAGTGTTGGGGTGCTCTCGGGAGCCTTGAACCAGGTTTCTGTTACTGCACAGATATCGATGTTCTCCATGCTAAGGAGAGTTTTGAGTGCATGCATCTTGAGGTTTAGACTTCTGGCATTGAATAGCATTACTCTTAGTTTCTTATCCCTTGTGATACCTATGGAAGTGGGTTTGTCTTTTGAGCCTTGCCTAAAAAAGGCACTATGAGGGTAGCAAGAGCCTTTGCCAATATTCGAAAGCCCAGGGGTGACAGGTGCAAGCCGTCCCTAGCGAAGCATTGTGGCTTGTCGAGCATGTCATCCCAGGCTGACAGGCATTGGATCCCCTTTGAATGACACCAATACTTAAGCCAATTGTTGAAATTGATTATCTTATCTTGTCTTCATATTGTGGCATCATTCTTGGTGAGGGTAAGATGCTACTCAAGGTCAGGGTCATACCGGCATGGGCTACATGCTCAGTGAGCTCCTCTATGTCTCTTTTCATGTAGTCCAGGGAGGTACATCTCAGGTCATTCACAACAGCATAGACAATGACTGAGTCATATTTGTACTTGCCTTGGAGTGACCTGAGTGCTTGTGTTATGTGGCAGATCCTAGCGCCCGACAGGCAGCTCACCATGACCTTCTACTTGTTCAGCCTGGTGAGCGGGACGTCAGTGTGCCTGACGATAGAGTCACCTATTACAAGTGTATCAGGTGTGTTGTTTAGCCTTAAGGGCTGTGACTGTTCAGCACACTGGCTTTGTGAGCTATGTGCTGCACGTGTTTTGTTTTGGGGTAGCGGTTGCTTGGGTGTCTGCTTTGGAGGTCTCTGCTGCTTAGGCAGATTTTTATTTAGAGCCTCCGAGTATGTTTATGTGTGTTTATGTGTTTGGTTTGCTGTTGTGGTAGGTCTATGTGAGACTGGAATTGTAGTGAGTGTGGTTTCCTTCTCCTCCTGACTGGTTTCACCAGTACTGAGTTGAGAGAGCTTAGCCTGCAGTATGGCTATATGGTTGCATCTCTCACATGTGTTGGAATTTGTTGGGAGGAGGGGAGGGTTGTCTGTGTACATGAGGCAGTTGTAACATTGCCTCAAGATTCCCAGATTCACCAGCTGGACCAGAGAGGAGATTGACAACTGACCTTTGGACATGCTAGAATAGTATTGGGAATTCCTTTATAATTGAAAAAAAGGGCCAATGGGGAACGAGGTACTCAAGGGGAGTTTGTGAGGGTGTAGTGCTTTTAATATTTTAGTGCTGACTTATATAATTGCTTTAGTGAGCAAGTGCCAGGTAACTTAAATGCAATGTGTTACAGGTAACTTAAATGCAAAAACGACAAACAGTAACTTTCTTTCAAGTGAAACAAGGAAATAAGTACAGTAGTACAGTAGGCAATGTAGATATCACTAGGGATATTGAGTTAGTGTTGTCAAGGATTTGCAATCGACATACCGAGCAAACACAGTAGGCATGGATTTTGAGAGTTATTACAGAACAAGTATTTCTATTCCCTATCTTGACTCCTTAGTTTCTTCACTGACGTCTCACTTTTCCACCATTAACACTGCTCAGTTCAACTTATTTTATCTGCATCTTAAAATGATGCAAAACCTACAACATGAAGAATTCTGAAAACAAATTGCCGTCAGTAATGAACTATATCATATTGCTACTATATCTGAATGATTGCTTCTTGTCTGATGCATTGGCTTTGAAATTATAAAACAACCTAAAGAATCCAATGGGCTACTACTACCTTTGTAGTCAATATCTTGCAGATCTTCTATCGATGTTACTGAACAAAAACAAACAAAAAAAAAGTGTCAGGTATGGGATTAAAAAAAAAACATTTTCTGATGTGTTTCAGCTACACCAATGATTAACATGTGCATCCTGCTAACCTGGACAACAACAAAAAATAAATACATAAAACTAGGTGATTTTTGCTTTTGTACATGTTTATGCAAAGAAAACTTAATACTGCAGTAAGCACCATTATACCTCTCAACTGAACAAATTTTCACAGAATGTCCAGATTCAGATTTTTGCCTCATATTTTTTGTGTGTTCTTCCTAAAATCTTTACTTTTATAGCAAATAGCTGAGGATTTAAGTAATTAAATAATGATAAACATTTGAGTTGAAGACTCCACATCCTTCAGAAATTTCATGCTAATACAAAACCTATTATTCTATCAACTTTCTAAGTTTGTAAGAGCAATATTTAAAATCTTTCCCTACTTGTTCCCCCACCATTTTAATCTTTGTTCAGATTTTTTGCTCTAAGAGGTTGAGACTGAGGTATGAATTCTGGATAGGAATATATGTTTTATGCACAGTCTTCACAGTTTCCCTTAAAATGTCAATGAATCTCACATGAACTTGTCTATATTCTCCTGCTTTGACAATCTGGCTAGTGCTTTTTTAGTTTTTCCTTTCTTGTCTTATTTTTAGTACATCTTCAACATTATCTCTACTAAACATACTGTATGAACAATCATATGTTACTACATACTATACTTTTAATTGTATGTCTAAACCATTATGCTTATGTAAATATCTTATGCAATCATATATCTACAATTCAGTGCCTACCGCCCCTAAAGATTACCCATGCTACATTAAACAAAAGTGGTAAGCTAGTATATTGCAATAGGGAATGGGTGGCAAGCGGAAAAACAGGTTCATAGTTGCTAGGCATTTCCTCCAAAGGAGGACATACTCAGGACTGCAGCACCCCATCTCCTTAAAATACAAATCTACATGCTGTGGAAGTAGAACCTATAGCCTTCTACATCAAGATGCAAGTATGCTACCTGCTGTGCTACTAACACTGCTTTAAAATTCTATATGACAATAGTGATACCATTTCCTGAACTAAACAGTTGCACATTTTAAGCAGACTTAGCATGAGCAGCAGTAAATTTCTCTTCCCCTGAAGCTCACAATTCCTTAAAAATGCACTTGAAAATAAATTCCATCTGCTAACTCTAACTAGGACATTACACACTCACACACTCACCTCAACCTCTTAGTGCAAGAAATATGGCCAAAGCTTAACATAAATATTGACAGATTACAAATATTCCTCTCATGAACTTAGAACATTGCTAGACTAACAGGATTTGTGTTAGTATGCATTTTTCTAAAGGATATGATGTCTAAAACCCAAATATCTGCCATTATTTAGCAACTTCAAACCTTTTTAGGAGGAATATGGGGCAAAAATCTGGACATTCTATAAAAACCTGGGCAGCTGAGGGGTATGCCACCTTTCTTTTATACATACACACACACACACACACACACACACACACACACACACACACACACACACACACACACACACACCTACTACTTACACACATACCTCAGCCACTCCGAGACAAATTTCAACAGAATCAGGGACAAATGTAGAACAAATCAGGGACACTTAAACTATTACATCTATTAACTTGAGACATTAACAGAATAAGAGTTGTTGTTGTGTCTTTTGGCTTTTCCCGGTTAGGGGTTGCCACAGCAGAACTCCGGTCCGCTAATGATTGGTAGTTGATTTTTACGTGCCGAGTTACCAGCCCAGACACACAACCTTCAACAAAGGTACGCCCATTCGCACATGTCTTCACGCAGAAGATGCTCTAATAAGAGTATGTGAATTAATATACGTGTCCTACAGGAACAAAAATCAGTAACTCTTAATCATTGTCATTATTTATTAAGTATAATGCAGCACCTTTCTGCACAAAAGGCACTAGTGTTAAATTCATTCAGGGATTCCCTGCCCAGAAAACCACAGTGAAAAACTTCTCTAAAGCAAATTTCACATGCCTCAAAACCGAGGCGAAATCCTTCAAAGCCCCGGGCTCCAAAATGACAAAAAATACACATACATTGCCAACATCCTAGCTGACAGGTTCAGTGCAAACTTCTCCCCCCTCTCCCCACCAAAAGGGCAAATATCTATCCCAACAGAGTGCTGCCCCCCTGACATCTCAGATGCTCAGGTAAGAGCCGCCCTCTCCAAAGCAAAAAACACAGCATCAATGGGACCAGATGGTGTCCCGGGCTGCGTCCTACATGAACTCCAAGAAGAGCTAAACCCAAACATAAAACTACTGTTCAGTCTTAGCCTTACTACAGGATATGTACCCAAAGAGTGGCGTACAGCAACAGTGGTCCCTCTCCACAAAGGTGGTGCCTCAACGGATCCTGGAAACTATCGCCCCATAAGCCTGACTAGCTTGGTCTGCAAAGCTATGGAAAGGATCATCTTGGACCTCATAAATAAAGATATTGGGGACCTACAGACACTGAATCCTACCCAGTTTGGCTTTGTTAAGGGCAGATCCTGCCTCTTAAACCTGGTCGATTTCTTTGAAACAGTCACCAAGGCCATTGACGAGGGGAAGGTGGTCCACACAACCTACCTGGACCTCACAAAAGCCTTCGATACAATACCCCACTCGGGCATTATAGATAAGCTCACCAGCTTAAATATAAACCCCTATGTCACTAGATGGGTTGCAAACTGGCTCAAGGACAGAACCCACATGGTTAGAATTGCTGGAGCCATGTCAGACTCCAAACCAGTTACAAGTGGCGTCCCACAAGGCTCAGTCCTGGGACCTCTCTTGTTCGGTATATATTTCTCGGCGATACAGGCCAACACGGAAGGACTGTGGCTGACCAAGTTCGCAGATGACTGCAAACTGGGCGCCATAATCAACTCTCCAGCCGACACAAGCATCCTCCAAAAGGGCCTCATAGAAGCAGACAACTGGTGCCAGAGCCATGGCCTCAAGCTAAATGCCAAAAAGTGTATAGTTATCCCCTTTGGCAAAAACAAAGTGCCCACAAATTACCACATAGGTGGTAATCCATTAAGTACAGAAGAAGTCATTAGGGACCTGGGGACCCAAGTTGATAGCAATCTCTCATTTGACAACCACGTGGTCAAAGTGGTTAGAAAAACATTTTATATAGCCCACCTAATCATGAAGGGATTCACATCTAGATCAGGGAGGTCATCGCCTCTTTACTCATCCCTCATCAGGCCCATAATTGAGTACAATGCCCCTTTTGGGATGTACCTTACCAGACACCTGCAGCAAATGGAAAGACCCCAAAAGTACCTCACCAAGAGGATCAAAGGGCTCAAACAGATGCCATATGCTGCCCGGTTAAAGAAACTCCAGCTCTACTCAGTGGCATACCACCTGCTCAGAGGCGATCTGTGCCTGACGTATAAAGCCATGTCCAACCCGAATTAATGGACATGCTGCACCTCAGAAAATCCAAATCCCATCAAGCTACGCGCTCGAGACTTGAACCTCAGCACTGAAATAAATAGGACATGCTGGAGGGACAGATTCATAACCCAGAGGCTCCCTTCACTCTGGAATAAAATCCCAGTCCAGGTTAGGCAGAGTCCCACATTGACTCTCTTCAAGAGGAATCTTGATGAGTGGATGGGAGATCGTAGGTTTACCCCGGCTATCACTTCTGTGTCACTGTTAGACAGAGGCACAGTATACTAACCTCAAAAAAAGGCATAGCAAAATTAATTTAAAATGGGTGGCAAAAGCCAAACACACTCTGGCTAGGCTTATAAATGCCCTAGGGCAGATAGCCTAGTATGAACCTATGAACCTATTTCAGAGGGACAGAGCTAAAATTTGAGTTAAAAATCAAGGACAGTTGAGAGGTATGCTTAAACACACACACACACACACACACACACACACACACACACACACACACACACACACACACACACACCCACACACACACACACACTGGATATCTATTTTTGTTCCAAGTGAATGGCCCTTACCGGTGTCAGTGGGGAGGATTCAGGCTCTTTGATTACTGGTCCAAAGTGGGGACGTCACAACATCAACAGCCAGTATTACACAAGCTTGTATTTTTCTGGTGGACACCTCTATGCAAGGTCTTCAATAGAAATGGAATCTGTTGACTGACAGCTTATGTGGAAGATGGGATGTTATCTAGCATTATGTGTGAATTTATTTTTTTCAAACATCTTTATTGAATTATCACTTGTGACATAGGCATATTTGCATTCATATAAAAGTAATTAAAATATAATTAACATAACAAACATTATTCTTCATATATATTGCTAACGTAAGCAACATTACACATATTATTCAATTCCTGCTTTTTTTTTTTAAAGAAGAAAGATCTTTATAAAACCGTCACTTACTACATAGGCAATCATATATTTATATAAAAGAAAACAAACCACACCGATATAACCCTAGTTGCAAGCATTTTACATCAAACACCATACTAACACACTTCCAGTTCCAAACATTATACATCACTTATAATCTACCCAATCTTTCTTACTCAAACATTACATAGCTTATTTAAGTCATGTCACCATTAAAACCTCATTCCTCCCATATTGTTCTCACAATTCTCATTTTTCCTGTGTAGTTTGTTCCTACCCTTTTCTAAAGATGTCAATTCCAGTTGTTTCATCTCTGTTACTGTAGTCACTACTTCTAGTATACTTGTTTTAGAGTTTGATTTCCATTTTCTAGTAATTGTTTTTTTGGCAGCCGCCGTTATTAGACACAGCAGGTCTTACCATGTCTAAACAATTCTGATTCTGTATCACAGCTCAGGAAAATCATCTCCCTCGTCAGACCAATCTCCCACCCTGCATCTCCAACAGTGCATTTCGCAGGGAATCCTTAAAATCCACAAATTCACCACACTTCCCAAAAATATGTTCCCATTTACTTTTTTCTTCCCCATCACACCTCCAACATTTGCTGTCTGCCTGAGAAAAAAATTCTCTGGCATCTGCTTGGGGTATATATCTATGTAAATATCTATGTAAACATTTCCAGGCAAAAATCCTAAATCTTTTGGATTGTGTTGCATATTTATCTGCATTTCATCTTTGCCTCCCCCTTTTCTCTCTTTTTCTTATTTTAATTATGCATTCATTTTTCTTTATTTTCGTTCTCTTGCCATTTTCTGTTAATTTTTCAACAGATCCTGAATCCTTAAGAGCAGCCAAGCAATGTGCCACTCAGGTCAGGGATTGTTCACCCTCTGCTCATCCAGGGAAGTCTTGTCAGGTTAGGGGTAGTGCCACCGGTCCTGTAGGTACCTTGGCATATGGTAGCCTGATAAGCCTCACTGACCATGGGCTATGGTGCCTGGTTGAGGACATGGTGGATCAGGTAGTGGAGAAATGCCTTCAGCCACTCCAGGATTCACCTCAGTATGTTAAAAACTCATTACTCCAGTTGGCAATGATCACCACTCTGCTATAGTCCCCTACACATCAACATTGGGGTCCTCCACTGCAACAACATCATGCAGTGGAAACATTTGAGGACCTGTGAACCAGGGATTCTTTTTGTGCTGGACTCTTTATCACCCTGCTCCTTCCCTTATCTTCTCTCCTACACTTTGTTACCAACTTCTCATCCAAACAACAATCTTGTATAAAAAATTCAAAAAATAGGGTGATCAATCCTCTAACAAAAACACCAACACCCCTCGTCTCCTACATCCTCCAGCACAAATCTTTTGTTTTCCTTCTGTGTTCCCCTCTTTGCTATGTCTTCCCTTTTCATACTTTCCAGTCTCCCTCTTTACATTGTTTAAAGCAAACAACAGGGTGTCCACGTAAGGATACCACTATATAAACATATTAAAATTCTTTATTTTTTTTAAATATTAACAATAAAAGCTGCACTGTCTGCCATATGCCTTAACTCTTTCATGTGTGGCTGCATATAGCCACATTTGTCTTCTATATCCAAGTATGTTCAAAATCATACAAAGCATAATGTTTTATGCTTTATAGATACTTAAGGACTAACTTCTGATACTTCACACTTCTGCTATCAGTGGGCATAATTCTTAAAAATGCCTTCGCATTTACTTACGGCGAATAAGCTATGCTTAGTGAGTCAGCATCAACAGCTCACTCCCAACCTTTCTAGCAAGCTCATCTAATGCCTGAGCCAAAAGTCCGTCTCTGATTGTCTGGATTACAGATAGAACACTCAGATGGTGAGGCAATATGTTAAAATGTAATAACAAAAATTATGTTGGGGTAGAGAATATCAGAAACAGTTAATGGATCAAAAGCACAGCAAAAAAAAGTAAGATGCTGATTGTAGGGAATGTACTGTGCTGAATGGGTAAATTACCCATAAGGAACTTAAAACTGAACTCTTATGGCACTGTTTCAGGCATGGTAAGGGATATAATGGGGATAATGATGGAGGGAACTGGGAGAATATAAAAAGGGGGAAAAAAAGAGCACGCAGCAAAATATTCTGGCAATTAGCCATACAGAAAGTAGCAGTTTTATGAGAATATGAAGAAAGAGCGTAACAGGTGAGAAGTGGGTTAGAAAGAAAAAATTCAGTGAGAAAGAAAAAAACAGGATTTGTGGAGCGGAATATGCAAAGAATAAATAACACAATGGAAGAGCTTAACTAAACAGATAAGGGAGAGTGGACATTAATTTCAGAGAGTAAAAAATGTTTTCAACCTAAAGCAACCTTTTATGTTCATCATAAGATTTTTTTTCCATCTGTGTATCTTTTAGAGTAGATCTTAAAAACTGGCAGAGAATAGTATCTAAAGCAACGATTTGGTATGAAAACCACATGGTTTATTTGAATCCCTGTAATTAGTGAATTAGTGAATCGAATCCTTCTTGTGTAGCAAGATATTCAGCATTAATAAACATGTCCTTCTTCTTGATACATCAGATATGATATATAGAATAGGTCTTTGGTTTACAGTATTTCACAAGCTTTTCTCAGATGATTTTGCGAGTCATGCATCAGTGAGAAATAACTCCATAAAATGTCATAGGTATTTGTGTAAGATTTGCAGCTTAGTTTGCCACTTTACTATCACTTATTTCTCTTTGATATTTTTAAATAATCATCATAAAAGAGAATGTATTTACTTATTTATTTTTATGATTTAAGTTGGTAGGTGGGCTGGTCCACAGACTCTGTTAACCCAAAGCTGCTTGATAAATATACAACACATATATATACACACACACACACACACACACACACACACACACACACACACACACACACACACACACACACACACACACACACACACCCTTGCTTAAACGGAGCTTCTTTCACACACCCTTGCTTAAACGGAACTCCTTTCACACACCTTACCTGTAAATGGGTCCGGAAAGCAAACCGGGTCCAACTCCATTGTCTCGAAGCAGCAAAACCCGCGCTCGATTTAACGCTTCCCTGCAGGAGCTGTGAACTCAACTTATCTCACTCCTGATTGGTCCTGCGCTCAAATCCCTGCTTACCTCTCTCCTGATTGGTTCTCTTCTGTGCGGTCGTACTGTGGGGCAGTCTGTGTGTCCGCGCATACGAGGCAGTTCTAGTACCCTGTTGCAGACAGTTCTGCCATTTTTAAAGAAGACTTTAAAGAAAATTAATCTACCAGTCAGCCCGTTCCAGGGGGGTGCAAGTGCACCCCGTTGCACCTGCCTGTGGGCGCCCTTGGTTGTAGCTGTAGCACAGGCTGACATGCATGACTGCCTCTACCACACTGCCAATTAAATGGATCAGATGAGTGACACATTGGAATGAAGGGTGTCTGTGATAGAACGAGGGGTGTCTGTCATGGACCAAGAGTTTTCTGTGATGAAACATCTTCAGGGAAGGGAACAGCATTCTTGTGGGTACAGGTCAACCATATCATATGCTGTTAGCCAATGTGACAATGCCTGATCACTCTCCAATAGTGGCAGTACTTACACTGCTCCATCAGTGAGTATACTGTCCCTGCATCTCTTTCTTACTCACACACACTCATCAACCTTTTGTGTCAGCCTAGCCTTCTGGTCCCACACAACACCCTGTGCAAGTGATAACTGTGCCATATCCCTGTTTTCTATCTTTTGGATTCAGGGATACATGAGCTTTGTGTCTAATGCTCAGGGTGCATAACTGACTTAGTGCTTAGCATATCGGATCTATATTATATCAGTGAATGCTTAACTTAGCGAACACTATATAATCGACCCAAATATGTCGAAACACCAAAATGCCAAACACACGGAACAGCTATTTTTTTCCCAGGGAAAAAAAATTGCTGCTCCGTAAAAAAAAAAAAAAAAAACCACAAAAACACAAAATAAAGTGAGGGGCTTTGCTCCCTACACCCACCGATGTGGAGGGCTGTGCCCCCCCACATCCCATACTTAAATATACCAACTCTGAGATCGCACCACAGTGGACCAAATGGCAAAGTCCCGAAAACTGCCCAGTGATTTTTTTTTCCCTGGGAAAAAAAATTGTTGTTCCGTGCTTTCAGGATTTCACCATTTCGAATAAAAAGGGTCGTTTAAACAGCGTTCGCTATTTTAAGTGTTCGCTGATTTAATAGGAACCCAGTATATTTGGATTTATGGTGTGGAACTGGTAATTTTACCTTTGACTTATAATGGTCTTAGAAAGTTAGACAGTTGATAGCATCAAAAATTTCCAACTTTATTGTGAATGATTTTATGAGGGTTGTTAAGTCAGAAGCTGCAATCTACATCATTATTTTCTAACTTCTCTCTTTAATGATTTTCCAGTACAAATTTAGGTGCTAAACTGATGACATGCAGTGATCATCCGTATTTTTGCCACATATGACTGTGTGAATCTTTAATGCCTGAGGCCTAGTACTTAACAATGGACACAAATAAGTCACATAATTCTCTGCTGTCACATGTTAAGATTATTTCTGTAACAATCTCCCACCTTTTACTTGCTTACAGTACCAATTAGTGAAATAAAAGGATATGCCACTCATTCAGTTATTACACAATACACTCAAGGTTTAAGACTTGCCTTGTAAATGCAACAGTTGACATGGCTTTAATTCAGGGCTGACTCTGATGCAAGCAGTAGACAGCCAATACATGGGGAGGTACAGGCTGTGTGAGATGTCTGGCATCAATGTTACCATATGTATGTAGATAGGAGAAAGGTTTTAGGCCCTTAGGTGGTGAGTGAGTGTGCTATTCGTTGTCTCTTAGCCAATGCAAGGGCATACTGATCATGCCTATGTTTGCCTACACCCACAGCAGCTGGTGGTTCCCCACTCTGACTCCTCATCTGCCTGTGGCTGTGGTGACCTTGGCATTGGTGGTAGTGGGATTTGTGCCCCTTCCCCTTACTGATCGTACTGAAGCTGTTTTTCTCAGGATGATGTTGTGTAGCATGGTACATACTGTGAATATTTCTGTACATGTTCATAGATTGTACTGCAGGGCTCCCCCAGATGTAGCTAGGCACTGGAACCATGATTACAGCAGCCCAAACACACACTCTGATATTTCTGGTTTGAGCAAGTGCCTCATTATGGTGTTCTTCCATGGGTGTGTGTGCATTTCTGTTGGGTGTCATCAGCCATGGTTCCAGTGCATAGCCTGCATCCCCCAGTAAATGCCCCTGTGTGATATTCCCCCTAGCAAACATCTGGTACAGTTGGAAGGTGTGCCCAATATGTGAGTCATGGTAACTGCCAGGGTTGCCAGCACACGCTTTCCAGATGACTCTCTTGGCATTACATATGACTTGGCAATTGATAGAGTAATAGCCCTTTCTGTTTATGTAGAGCCTACCCTGTTCCCCTGGATGGTGCCTTAATTTCTATATGTGTGCAATCTATGGCACCCAGTACTTCAGGGTAGTGTGCTACAGGGTAGAACTCCTGAATATTTCTAGTCCTCTCCTCAAGACTACAAGGAAAATATATATGGTCATTGGCATGTTGGAGCATAGCATTCAGGAACTGATGGAGGATCCTGGATGCCGATGCCTGTTACCGCCCCAGCATGCCACCTGTTGGTCTCTGAAAAGTACCTGTAGCTAAAATTCTAAGTGCACACATACCTTTGTCTCCACTGAGATGGGTTCCCCTCAGGTGGCTCTGGCTCTGAGTTGAGGACGGCAGAGGTCACAGAGTTCTTGTAGTGTGCCCCTATCCACCTTGTAGCGCACTACAAATTCCACATCATATAGGTTGTGAAAAGTTTAATGGGGCATGAAAACTCTTTTCCTTCTTGGCCTAGGCCTATTGGCAACAGCAGCAGCAACACTAGCTTCAGCCTGTAGCACATACAAATGAATTCAAGCAACAGCAGCAGTCTCTAACTTTCTTCCCATGTAGACTCTTTTGGTGGTTGTATTCCAAAATGTTTCGGAATTTGCAGGAAAAAACACATGGAGTGTACATTGTTGCTTTATAGCTTGTTGAATAGCTCAATCATGTTAGATTGGTTGATTTACATTTTAGTAATTTAGCTGCTTATGTTGTAATTAGCATGCCACATTGTTTACCTTGTCTGCGCGGTGGTGCACACCTCCACACAGTGCTTACTGAATCTGAAATTCGTTGCTACCATGTAAGGTTTACTGAATCCCCTGATTGTACTTTAAATAATCCTAAAATGGCTCTAATTGCAACTTCACAGAATCATTGTCAGATTATATTCGTACAAGTGGGTTTTCTGCTAATCATAAAACATGCAACATATGAAGCTTAATCAAACAGAAAATAAAACACCCTTAATCATATGTAAATAAATAAAAGTATAATATGTACATTGTGTAGAATCTATAAAATGTGGAAACCAAAGTATGTAAAAATGACATTTATTATTCACAAAACAGACAAAAAACATCCCAGATATATGTAGAAGACAAACAGATTATTCACCTCTTCATACTGGTGTTGATATTGAAGACAGGTTTAAGGTTTATGTAAGTTTTAAACAAATTTACTTTCATACTAAACAAACGGAGCAGTGATTATTACTGCAAGAAAACTGTTAAAGACATAAGGCAGTAAAACTGTTCAAACTGAAAACAGAAGTAAAAAAATACAAGTTTACCATATTAAGAAGTTCTGTGGTAACCTACACACGACACAGAACAGTCTGTAAGAAACAAATTTAGGCACTGTGTATGTGTGCCAACCTGAAGCCTGAGAGGCAAAGATAAGTAGAAGTAAACATGAAATTGAAAGAGGAACAGCATTTGTTTACCACAACTGAGGATAAATGGTAATGGGAAAATCAAGAGAAGTATTCATTTTACAAATTAAAATGGGTTGAAAGCTCTTCAACTCAAAGGCTGAGGAATTTTGGAATATATCTTACTTCTCTTTAGTTATTTGCTACAAAACTGAAAAACAGTAAATGCCATGCTCAAAAAAAACTTGATGTATGTCAGAAGTTTTGCTTCAGTGACAACTCCAAAACATAGAAATGTAGCTAAGTATTTTGGTATATAAGCTTTACATGATTACTAAAGCAACTGCTAGTTTCCTCTATGGTCTCAATTTAATGTGATTAACATTAAAGATGTTTCATGGTCTGTGTAATACCTTTATGTTTTCAATAATTTCTACCCATACAAATTTCAAAACGAGTTCTTTCATGAAGTCAGAACTGATGATAATGGTTTACTATGAGTGATATGACGCACCATTTTTAAAACACATTTCAAGAGACAAAAAGTAATACTTGTGCAAAAAGATTATATTTTTAATAAACTCAGCAAATAGAATATTATGGACAAAATTAGATATCTTTTAAATGTGAGCAATTTCACTGCAAAAATACATGTTTTCTATGCTGTCCTGAATGAATAAATGTAGTCTTACTGCAATGAAAAAAATAATAGTTAAAAAAAAAAAAAACTTTGGACTGGAGTCACAAATCTATTGCTTGGTTATAAGTTACAGTCATGTCTAAATATAAGAGAAAATGTCAAAAGGTCACTCAAAACAAAGAAAGAAAGAAAAATAAGAAATCACAGTCTGCTTGTACTGAGCAACCTATGTGGTCAACCATGTAAAGGTAATCTGCAATGGTGAGCCACACATATGACTTGCCACAGCATACTGAAATGGTGAGCATTCCACATGCACTTCGTACTTGTAAAACAGCCATATACAATTCTAGTAGCTAGTACATTTCAGATGTCAATATGTTTTACTAATGGATATGCTTGGCCAGCTTTATGCCAAACTTCTGGACAGTGCAGACATCCAACCTAATGTCCGTAAAACAGGTTACTGGGGGTAGTGGCATAATGAACAAGGGAATGTATCAATGAACTCCATCATTAATTATTAATAAGTAATCTGCTTGGAACTCTATTTTTATCATTTGGCATGGCTCACTTGGTGACATCCTTCACTAAGCTGTGAATTTCTTTCCTCATTAACTTTCTCAGTCAAGCCGAATATCAATAAATTGATAAAGAGCAAACTTCCACATAGGAAAAATAATTGTGCTTAGAATGTAATCACCATATTTAGAAAATGGTGTCTACTCCATTTATCCTGTTCCAACTGACTCCTAAAGAGACCCCATGAATAGCCACCACTAACCATGAAGTTTATTAGATAGTGCGTGTGTGTGTGTGTGTGTGTGTGTGTGTGTGTGTGTGTGTGTGTGTGTGTGTGTGTGTGTGTGTGTGTGTGTGTGTGTGTGTGTGTGTGTGTGTGTGTGTGTGTGTGTGTGTGTGTGTGTGTGTGTGCGCACATGTGTGTGTGTGTGCACGCATGTGTGCATGTGTGGGGGGGTCAGAAGTAGATCGGAAAGCCATTTTTTATGTATCATACAGACACATAAAGACAATGTAGAAGTTGCTAATTGACCTATTGCCTGTCTTTGGTGGTGGTGGTGGTGGGGGGAACTCATGCAAACACAGGGAGGACATTACAGATTCCACACAGAAGGCATCACTACCAAGAACCAAATCTAAGAATATCTTCCCGTGAGGTGATAATGCTACCCATTGCATACCTATGCTGCTACTGCTGATCAGAATTAAGCTGCTTTAAATCTTTCTTTAACTATGTCAGTAAGTTAAGAAATAACACCCAACAGTGTCGTAGTTAGTCCATAATAATGCTACACTCTCTGACCCAAAGGAAAGAGCTAATATTGTAGCTAACAAATTTAGTGTAAATTTTACTCCACCCAAAAGTACATCTATCCCACAGATTCCACAATCCCAGCTACCCCTTTTATTTACTATGGAACAAGTTCTCTCAGCCCTTTCAAAATTTAGGAATACTTCATCCATGGGCCCTGACAA